>NW_009258137.1:185178-187360 GCF_000149755.1 Phytophthora sojae | reverse complement strand
AGACAACTTGCGCTGCCCTTCACTTTCATTTCGCGCTGGGGTTTCCACACCCTAACACTTGCACACATGTTAGACTCCTTGGTCCGTGTTTCAAGACGGGTCGGATCGCTCCATTTCGTCAACGTCCCGAACGGCGACAAGTTAAAGCCCGCATCAATCCACACACAACCACACACGCATAGCAAGCTATCCGCACACGGCGCACACGGAGACACAAACCCACTCAAAAGCACGTTGTAGGCACCTCAGTCCCAACCGCGACGACTCGTCCACCAAGATATAACAGACAAACGCGGAGCGTAAGCCCTACCTCCTCGGCAGCCATTTCCCGCAGCATACGAACTGACCTTGACGTCCCACCGCAGCACAGGGCACCAGCAAGCACACACAGCACACACACCGAGCGCAGCCAAAAAAGCCACTGCCACAGCACACGCACGCGCACACTCGCCAATGAAATATGCCACGGATTATAGACACTGGAAACGATTCGGTTCCCTTTCAGCAGTTTCAGGTACTCTTTAACTCTCTTTTCAAAGTTCTTTTCATCTTTCCCTCACGGTACTTGTTCGCTATCGGTCTCGCACCAATATTTAGCTTTAGATGGAATTTACCACCTACTTTGCGCTGCATTCCCAAACAACGCGACTCAAAGAACACGGGTCGTACGCACGAGCCACTCAGGGATGAACGGGAGTATCACCCTCCATGCTGTCCTCTTCCAAGGAACTTGCCCCAAGCGCCCACGCTGACCACGCCTCTATAGACTACAATTCGCCGCGCAAAACTTGCACGGAGATTTTAAGCTTGAGCTCTTCCCGCTTCACTCGCCGTTACTAGGGGAATCCTTGTTAGTTTCTTTTCCTCCGCTTATTGATATGCTTAAGTTCAGCGGGTAATCTTGCCTGATATCAGGTCCAATTGAGATGCCACCTCCGCAGCAAGCCGCAGAGACAACACAGAGTTCCCAAATGGATCGACCCTCGACAGCCGAAGCCGCCACCCTACTTCGCAACAACACCGCCGGTTCAAAAGCCAAGCCTCACACAGCTACGGTTCACCAGCCCATACCGCCACAGCAGGAAAAGCATCCAATAAGCGCATTGTTCAGCCGAAGCCAACCATACCGCGAATCGAACACTCCTCCATTAAACGCCGCAGCAGACAAACCGGTCGCCGACTGGCCATACAGGCAGCCTCCACAACCAACAACGTCACGCTTTTCGAGCAAAGAGAAGTACAGTTCAGTACATTTCAAGGGACTCGCAGGCAGCCCGAAGGCCACGCCGCAAGACACCTCACGTCTGGCGTCTCCATCCACCGACTACACGGAAGGAAGAGAGCCAAGTTTGATGTACGGACACTGATACAGGCATACTCCCAGGACTAACCCGGAAGTGCAATATGCGTTCAAAATTTCGATGACTCACTGAATCCTGCAATTCGCATTACGTATCGCAGTTCGCAGCGTTCTTCATCGATGTGCGAGCCTAGACATCCACTGCTGAAAGTTGCTATCTAGTTAAAAGCAGAGACTTTCGTCCCCACAGTATATTCAGTATTTAAGAATGGGTTTAAAAAGTGGGCTCATGATCCAGTTCCCCACGAGGAGGACCCAAACCAATCGCCATGATAGAGCCCGCCACACAGCAGCCAGCCGCCGACTTTGACATCGACAGACAGCCACACAGAGCAGGCCCCCAACTACTTGTTGATACGGTTCACGTGGAAAGTTTTTTAGGTGTGGTAATTCCTCTAAATGGCGAGGTTTAAAAAAGTTCTCATCAATCCACTCGCAATGAAGCAAACGGACTCACGATCCCAATTTTTCACCGAGTCATTCAATCGGTAGGTGCGACGGGCGGTGTGTACAAAGGGCAGGGACGTAATCAATGCAAGCTGATGACTTGCGTTTACTAGGAATTCCTCGTTCAAGACTGAAAATTGCAACAGTCTATCCCTAGCACGATGCGCATTCACAAGATTACCCAGACCTATCGATCAAGGTTGTATACTCGTTGAACGCATCAGTGTAGCGCGCGTGCGGCCCAGAACATCTAAGGGCATCACAGACCTGTTATTGCCTCCAACTTCCTTTGGTTTGATTACCCAAAAGTCCCTCTAAGAAGTCCACAAACCTACCAAAAATGGTAAGCGGGACTATTTAGCACGCGGAGGTCTC
>NW_009258137.1:180581-183081 GCF_000149755.1 Phytophthora sojae | reverse complement strand
GCCAGCCGCACGCA
Organism: Phytophthora sojae; assembly: GCF_000149755.1. Lineage (NCBI taxonomy): Eukaryota > Oomycota > Peronosporomycetes > Peronosporales > Peronosporaceae > Phytophthora > Phytophthora sojae. Next base: position 183,067 of record NW_009258137.1, on the reverse strand, counting down.
CGCCGCAACCGCCGAAGCAACCACAACACACACGCAGCCTTTCCCGAAGTCGTCACTTTAGCCGAGAATCTTTTCTCCATCTCTCCGAACAGAAAGACAAATTACGATCCTCACTTCAACAGCGCCGCCGAAACGGAGCAAGAAGCGAATTGTAGAGCACGACGCAGCACACTTCGGGTTGTAGTCCCCTCCGCACGCCGCATACACGCCCCAGATCAAGTCCGGTTCTACCCGAAAATGAAAGCTTTCCACCGGAATACACCACCGCAAAACGCGCCACAACAGGCACCGCACAGCGCAACACCGCCCGAAGACCGCATACACACCACGCATCCCGCCGCAGCACTCCTTCGCGCCAGCTCCGACAGAGCGTTGTTCATGCACCTCGCCGCGTCAGCATCTCCTCACCACTTTCAAAACACATGCGCACGGGTAACTAATCCACGCACACACCTCTCGTCAGCAACTTGGACACGCGTCAGCACAAAGTACACAGCGCAACGCCATGACTTGCGTCAATGGACTGCATAATTATGCCCAAAGCATAAGAATACAACCTCAGTTCCTCTTCGCATGCGACACCATTTCAGATTTTAGAATCCCAGAATGGCCATTAAGCACACGACTAGATCAGGTTTGTCATCTAGAAACGTCTCAGAAATAGCGTGAACTATTTCTACGAAGCTATATCTAGAAAACCAAAAATTGCCAATGGGCGATCGAAATTACACAAAGTACGGATAATCTAGACCGTTCGTGTCAGAAACGTTAATATCTAGAACCACTCTTCAAAAAAAGTGTTTTTTAGAACTCCATGTAACACAGAAGTAGTAAATCAGCCCTCAACTAAGCCTAGGAACCCCTCACCGTCCCCTAGACCTCGCCTCATTAGACTAAATCACCACCTCGAGCGGCATAAAATAACATGTAAATCGTCAACTTCTCCCCGAGCCCTCCTCCAGCTCCAGAGATCTATTTCTAATCTACAGCTACCCTACACCTAGATTTGGAAGCAATCTAGAACATACAGATCTGCTTAGAAACCCCTCTCAGCCGTTTCTAACCGTCATTTCTATCTATTTTTAGCACTTCACGAAACCCCTGAAACCGCCATTCCACAGTGTAATCTTGCGGTTGGCTAAGGTTCGAAAAAAATAGTAGACTGATGGGTTTTGACCAAGCGACGGTTACACGTGCGGGAGAGAAACTGACTAAATTTGAGTGATGGGTTTGACCGTTACGTGGTCTGTCACAAGTAACGGTTTTGATGTCTTAGAAAGATTTTGACCACATCAATCAGTGGTGTGAGCGACATCAAACAGCGGTGCGCCACACCAATCAGCGGTGGTCCACATCAGCCACAGACGGACTTAGGCTAGGTGCGCACATTAGATACGCAGTGGGATGCGAGAACGGGCAGCTTTGGAGCCATATGGTGCCCATAACCGGGCCATTGACGACTACTTCCCCCGATATCTCAGCAACGGCACCGAGTTATGACCTGGTCGGCATACCGTTAGAAAGAGGAAAGATGGGGGAAATGATTCAGGATCGAGATGGGATGATTTGAGCAAACAAAAACGGTACTTCCAACTTTGGACCGCCATAGCTCGGCACAGACTTGGGCTCAGTCAGAGTGTGATACGGCATTTTGTTTGGCCAAGAAAGGGCAATCGACCTGGGGTAGAGCACGGACGCAGGGAGGGTACATAGAACGTTCTCCCTGTACTCCCGGGCCCCTAGCTCGGCAACCACTTCGATTAAGAAGGCCGGACCGGTACCACCAGGTGTGGTACGAGACTGGCCACACGTGGGAACAAAAACTAGACACCTGGGTGGGACATAAAAGGGACATAGCCTTATTGTAAAATTTCGGAAAAATTTAATGTCAAATTTCGAACCTGGAATTTATACTACCGGATAGCGCGTGAAAAAAGGCACCTGCCCGTACAAAGATATGTTGAAAAATGTCAATACCTACTGTGATATTTCGCTTAGTAGTAAATTTAGAATACTGACTTCATTTTTAGGAACTAGGATTTGCCACCTAGCCCATCGGAAAGAGCGCAAAGAAAACCCCCTAAATGTACAAAGACATGAGACCTAACTCTAAATTTAGACTTTCAAATTTAGAATTTCTAATTTTTGGGATTTTCAAAACTTTATACTCAATTTTTTTATTCAATTTTGGAGGCTCACATTTCTACCCTCAAGTTTTCGAAAATTTATAGTTAGAAGTATATGCTCACCAATTTTCGCGGGGCTACGTGCACGGGAAGTGACTAATCGGTGTTGCGGGTACCACTTTTTGGGCCGGGGTGACGACCGATGTCAAGTAGCAAGATCACTCGAGGTTCTGGGATAGCTCACATGTCAAAATCCGAAAGTACCGACTTTCGATTCAGCCTTGTAACCCTAGCCCCCTAGACGTAAAATCGCGCGGGGAATCCAATGAGCATAGTGGCTCCGGCTGAAAATGCACCGTT
>NW_009258137.1:165581-175581 GCF_000149755.1 Phytophthora sojae | reverse complement strand
AGGTGGCTGCAGCTTCAGAGTCGCTGACGCAGTACGGTCGGACCGGGGGAGTGGTCGGCTGGAAACGTCTGTGCCTGGAACTAAGACAGTTCGTCGCACCGGGAGAGCTCCGCCATGGGTTATCGGTATTCGGTGAGCAGCCGAAAAAACGCACGTATGGCGGCGTAAAGCATCTTGGTGTACTCGAGACGTCGACGAGAACAACGTGAGATGATCAACGGCCGATTCCGGAAGTTTGCGGCGGAATGGCTGGGTTCTTGTCTGTCTGGCTTCGGCTTGGATGAACTTGGGCTTGGCTGTTCTGCTGCGGGCGATAAAGGAGTTGGCTGGCGAGCTGATCACCAGTGGGATTGCGAAGCAGTCACGAAGTGTGACAAGTCATCATCTGGATGGGTCTGACCGACCTTGACACAAAGTCTTCCAGACGACTTGGGGCATGGAGTGAGCCCTCAAACGGCGCGGCAGGGAGTCGGGACCGACCTTGATAGGTCATGATGAAAATCGTCCAGACACCTTGGAGCCGCCGGGCGAGTAGAAGAAACGCTTCGCGATTCGGACCAGGTTCTCGTCGGGCAAAACGGACGAGTCTCAATCTGCAAGGGGGTTGGCATCGAGGATCTGTTGAGCCTAGGAAACTCAGCGGTGGCTTTGGTGTTGCAATTCGTGCGTGGATCGAGAGGAGTCGTCACTTACGCAGGTAGTCCTCGCGTGGGGTCCCTAAGGCCGCATGCTTGAGATGAATCGTGGGTGGAGCTTGCACATTGTGCAGTACGGTCGAACCTGCTCGTTGTAGCGGGGGGAGGCTGGCGGATTCGACTTGATCGGATCTAGGTTGGGGTGTGTCCGGGGAGACTCTCAAAGTGTGGCCGTCCTGAAAGGGAGACGGTCAGCCGCGGTTCCATTCCGCGTGAAAGCACCTTGAGTCGTCGAACTTGTCGCTTCCAATCGACTTGCGGGGGATAGCTTGGGCCGTGGAACGCCTAGGTGATGAAGCCGCATTTTACCAGACCCACAGGTAGTTTGAGCCTCCCTTGGGGACGTTGACGCGTTCTCGGGGCACCCCGAGCAATCCGGGTGTCCTTTCCCGGTCCGACGAGTGACCACCTTGACGTGGTGGGCCGGCTTTTCACTAAGCGTCACTCACTTGCACTGACGATGGCACGACGCCGTCAGTTGCACTCGCTGAAGTCGTGCCCGTGAAAGTAGACGTAGTAATTCGCTCCAAACCATATCCATCCGTAATAAAATCCGTTGCTCTCACCCATTTCTCCTTTCCTTTTCCAGTTGCCATTGATCGAAACTTGTGTAGATGTAGGCGGATGTAGGCCAGCGCGTGATGCTTGACAAAGGGTGCCGAAGTCGTGACAGACGGGTTGTACAGTCGCTTGTTGCGATGAAGCCAAAGTGCCCGTAGAACACAGCATCGAACAAAACTGAAGATAGCCTGAAGTGCATAGTCTCCATAAACTCGAACCGTAGAGAGTTGAAGTCGAATAGAACTCGGAAAGAGAACCAGACGCCAATCGAATGCTCCGTCAATGAGTTCTCGAAACGGCCGCAGGTAAAAGTCCCATTGATAGCGGGCCACGACACAGTCCCAAAAGAGATGCAAAGCATTCTCTGTGGTAGGGCAGTCGTGGACGCAAGTCGTAGACGTAGTAACTTGCGTGCGCCATGCGAACTTGTAGCGAAAGCCAAGAGCATTGTGCTGAAGCCGAAACTTGAGGTCCGCGCAGACTGGCAAGACATGGCGATCCCACAAGATCTCCCTGTTCCATGTGTCTTCCGCGGGCGTAAAGTCACTGAGGCCGAGTTGTTCCAACGCGAGCGTGGGGATCTTCGGGTCCGTACGCGCCTTCAATAGTAGTCGTACGAAGTGTTTGTTCTTCATTTCCATCACCGGTGTCCCGTCGAGATGCCAATCGTGAAAAGCCGCTTCCACGTGGTCCGCACGAGTTGGCCCGATGAGCGGGCCATCCAGAGGCGTAACCAAATTGAAGCGAGCCATCGTATCGTTGATCAGTCGGGTCTTCGAGTGCGGTCGGGCGAATAGATCTTCCGATAGTAGACCATGTAGCAGTTCCGCCGTAGCATAGTCACCATGGTAGTAGACGTAATCACGTAGGCGATTGAAGCCGAGAGCCTTGAGCGCACTGTTGGTCGTCGAGCTCACCTCGCTGAGAGGGGTCCTCGCCTTCCCAAACGAAAAGAAGATGTTGAACCATAGCGGCATCGTCTGCACGTTGCGTTTCCACTCCGTTGTCCCATGGGAGATGGTAAGGTCCGACCACAACCGTAGCGTAACTCGCCAGTACTTGGTCAACGGCGCCCATTGCAAGCCGCGTAGGTTAGCGTAGAGAATGTCGAACCCGGAGCCGAGAGAGCCGAGCGCTACTGTGAATAAGTCCAGCGCCGGTGCGAACCAGCGCGGAGCATTCCCAGCCGCGTTTGTAGCTGCAATGGCGTCTCGGAGGCACTTGAGATGCATCGCTTGGGTGAAGACCTTGATCGGTTTGAGACCGAGGCCGCCCTTGTCCACACTTGTGTAGATCCAATCCTGCTCGAACTTGCCCGCCGCAGCCTTATCGAGATCGGTATCCTGGCCGTGGACGAAATTGCGGACAATGATGTTCATCTTCGTAACCACCGCCGGGGTGACCGGGGTCACGGCGGCTGTGTACCAGAGTAGAGGTAGGATAATACTTTGAAGTAGAACCACTTTGCCGCGAAGCGTCCTCGCCCGATACTTCCAAATGGCACACCGAGCCCGAACCTTAGCAATCACCGCGTCGAGCCGTTGGTCATCGGTAACCGACGCGCCCTGTAGAATACCCAGTAGTTTCACCGTGTCTGTGACGCTCAACACCTTGAGGGCAGTCGACTGCCGAAGGTGAGCCAGCTTAGCCTTCGATACATGACGTGTGAAGGGCATGATGCATGTCTTCTTCACGTTGAGTCGGAGACCGGCGGCGTCTGCATACTCTTGGACAAGGCCGATAAACGTGGTCGCGTCGTTGACGTCCCGCAGTAGCCCAGTGCAATCGTCGGCAAAAGCCATCAGCAAGTGAGGCAGCGATACGTGTTCAACAGCTAACCCGCGACTGGAAAGCCGCGCCCGCAGAAAGTTCAAGAGCGGCTCCACGAACACCACGAATAAACCTGGGGAGAGTGGGTCGCCCTGCCGAACGCCGGCCCCCAGAAGGAACGGGTCGCCAGGCGAGTTGTTCAGCAACAGACTGACTGAAGTCTGATGGTAGAAAGTCTTCACCCACGCTCGAAACGTGGCGCCGATTCCGAAGTGTTGAAGGACCATGTCCAGAGCTGGCCACAGGACACTGTCGAAGGCTTTGGCGAAGTCCAGGAGAACAGCGCAGGCGTCCGGATATCGGGCGCGGCAGATCTCTTGAAGGTCCTGAAACTGGAGGAGGAGGTGCCTGATGGAGCGTCCGGGAACAAACCCCTTCTGATCTTCGTGTATGATTGCAGGTAGAACCTCCCCAAGTCGTTGAGCCAGAATCTTTGGCGCCAGCTTCGCGTCGTGGTTCAGGAGCGTAAGGGGCCGATAGTTCTCCGGTAAGGACCTGTCACCAGCCTTGTACAGCAGCGACAGATGAGCGCGCCGTTGAAACTTGGTCATCTGGCCCTTGGCTAACTGGAAGCCGTGTATGACCACGTAGATGCTCGCCCACAAGTCGGGAGCCACCTGGTAGTATTCAATCGGCAGTCCGTCCGGTCCCGGGGCTTTCTCGTGCTTCGACTTCGTGATGGCCAGGTAGAAATCGTGCGCCGTCAGCGGCGCGTCCAGCATTGCTTGTTGGGCAGACGTAAGTTTGGCCACCGTGTCCTTAAGCAGCTTGGCGAGCCGTAATGGTTGGTACGTAGCTGATCGAGAAGACTTGAGATCCGGAGAGGTCGACTGGAAGAGCTTCCCCCAATAGCGGCGATGACCTTCCGCGATCTTGGCCGGGTCTTCCGTCACGGTCCCGTCGTCTTGTTGCAGCTCGGTAATAGGCGATCGAAGATAGTCCTTCTGCGGTGCCCGGAAAAAGTACTTCGTGGCGCGTTCGCTCTGGTGTAAGTCCGCTGCGAATTTCTTGAACTCATTGCGTTCCTTGATTGAAGCTCGGTACGCTTTGAGATCTTCTTGTGCTTGGTCTAACGCTGTCTTGTTTTCCTCCGTAGGCGCGACGTTGAAGAGGTCAGCCGCGTCGTTTGCCGCTTCCACCTTCGCAGCCATTGCTCTCGCGTCAGCATTTCGAAGCTCTAACCATTTCCGTCGCAGGTAGATACAGTCGACACGCTTGTGCTCATCCAGAAGGCAGCCAGGGTTCGCACCCGGGAAGATCTTGATGCGGTCGGCGAGAGCTTCTGCCGATGCAATCAGATGTTTCTGGACGTCGGAGTTGCGAAGAAGCCAAGTCGGGCAGCGCCAGGGGGCTCGTTTCATCTGAGGTAGGAACTTGGCCTGAAGCCTGAATTCCACCGGGATGTGATCTTCATGATGCCACTTGCGGTCCCGTACGTGATGAACGGTTGCCAGATGGTCCTGTAGCAGGTCCACCGTGAGGAGGCAGTAGTCGATCCGATTTGTTCGCGTCGGCCCGGTGAAGTCACGGACGTCTGGGTTCACGTAGCGCCAGGCATCCATCAGCCCTAGCGCGTCCATCCAATCACAAAGTTCCGCCCGGCCGGGGCGATGCTGGTTAAGGGACGGTGAAGCTTGGTCCAGGTTGTCATTGAGCGTGACATTAAAGTCGCCCAGTACGATGTGCGTCACGCCGCTGTCGCCAGCTCCGTCGTCAACAGAGCCGCCGTCGTCGTCGAAGTCAACAGGTAACGCACGAAAGAATTCGCCACGTGCTCGGGGATCATCAGGTGCGTACACCACATGTATGTAGACCCGCTTGTCACCGAGGGTGGTTTTGAGTAGTAAATAACGGTTGCAGAGCTGAGGTTTGGATACGCGAGCCGTGAGGTCCTCTACATCCCCGAAAGGGGACGCGGAGGACATCACAAGGCCCACACCACGTATTTCGTTGAACACGCCGGACGTAGTGTGGGACCAGAAGCTGCGCGCCCCAGAGTCAGCCGTGCGGATGTGATGGTCGTTGGTCTGCATGGAGTCTTCTTGGTTGAACTTCGTCTCTTGGAACGCCACCAACTGATGCGTCGAGAGAAGTCGCTCGTACATGCTGAGATTGGTTGCATTCATCCCATTCATGTTAAGCGAGACTCCGTTAAAAGCCCAGACTTCCTTAGAGGCGAGGGTGGACCAAACGAGAAGGTCCGGCCTCAGCCGCCGAAGGAATGTCAACCGACTTTAGATGCTGCAACGCCGCCACCACCATCGTCGGAGTGCGTCGGTCGTCCATGAACAGTGTACAGACATCACTGCGCGCGACGTACATCAGGGTAAGGTCACTCCAGAGCAGGAATGGTGCATGCCGGAGCCGTTTTGGAGCGGAACGGTCTGGGAGCACTGCTTGAACCTTGATGGGGTCGATGTAGATACCGGGCGCGAAGACCATCAGGAACAAGTCGCATAGGGCGCTGTGAAACGCCGCATCCTGTTGAGGTTGCCCCGGGAACATACGCTCGAAGAAAGCGGCGGCATCAACAGAGTCGATAGAATCGTAGCGACCACGGAGGCGATCGAGGTACGCACCGGACTCATCTTCCTGGGTCGGCTCTGCACAGATGGTGCGGTAGACCGCGTGCGCCTTGACCAGCTGGTGTTGGCGGTCGGCCGGGAGGCAGAAGATCCGGCGGAAGTACGCGGGTTGCGCTTGGATAGCGGCGAGCACATCTTCGTGCGTCTGGTACGTAAGCACGTCGCGTTCAAGAAATTCGTCGATCGCTAGTTGAAGTTCCTCCACAGATACCCGTTCCACCTTCAGATCCATCTGGCGGACACTCTTGAGGGTGCGAGTGAATTCCTCATCCGGAAGGAGGGCAGAGTCGGCGGTAAAACCAGAAACAGGCGTCGTCATCCCGTCATCTTCAACAAGTTCGGCTTCCAAGTCTGCATCTGGCGGAAGCGACTCGTCAAAGCCTTCATCGGCCAGGACTCGGTACGTGTTGGGCGTAACGGGGATCGAATAGACCAGCGCATGGGGGTCCGAGGAGTCTTCAGAGAGCTCACACGGCATGGCGCCGGGTGGCTCGATGAACTTCCCACCTCCACGATTCACGATACCGTATTGCGAATGTTGAACCAGCTTCCACTCGGGGTCCGACCGGGCGTTGACCGATCCTAGGATCACTCGGTGGATTTGCGACTCCGCGGCCTGAGAGCGGGGGCGGCCGGATGACGTACGAGACGGGACATCCGAAGAATCCAGCGCTGATGAGACAGCTGAAGAATCCAGTGACGACGAAGAGACAGTCGGGTAGGTCTGCGACGACGACGCACCGGAGGGATCCAGTGGTGGCGAGACACGCGAGGAATCAAGCGGTGGCGCAGCCGCCTCGTCAGAACCGCGCATACTGGCATCAGACACTGCCGAAGCCTTGCGAGGTGATTGGCGAAGCGATGGGGGTTTCACACGGTTGAGGCGGAAGAGCCGGTGCTGTACAAAGCAGGGTTTCTCCCCATCCGTGAAGTAGATCTCCCGGAGCGGTTCACCGTTGGGCTCAAAGAGCGCGTCCGGGCATTGGACAGCGTTGAAATACACCGTGCGTGCGCGGGAAATCAACTGACCAACGCCAAGAGACGGCGTAATCAGGATAGGACGAGCACCACGGGCGACGAACCAGTCGTAGATCGCGAGGTCCGTAGTATCAGCCGGTAGACGCCTCAAGTCCACGTAGTACAGCTTGTCGTAGCTGGAGTAGCGTCGGATCGCAACAGATTGTCCACAGATCGTCAGCTCGACCCCTCCAAGGCGTTGAAGTACTTGGTCGGAGGTGCAGACGAAGGAGATGCCGTTGCGCGGGGAGGTGTTGAAATCCCGAAGATGGGGCTTGGCATCTCGCCACACCTGCGGTTGGCTATCCGAGTCCAGCGACGCGAGCACCTCACGTAGGGTGTGCTCGGCAGCGACGCGGCCAGCTGGGATCCACATCTGCGTGCATTGCGTCTGCTCGACAGGGGTGGGAAGGGGCGCAAGCGCTGCAAATCGGCGGTCGACGTCGGTAGAGGACGCATCACAGAGCCGGTTCAGACTGGCTCGAAACAAGGAGTCGTCAGGCATCAAGCGCGGGGGTGGCGGCTTGCGCCGGTCACCGGGGCGCGATGGGGCCGGTCGCGGGGGCGTGCGGTCGTGGGGCGGAGCGGGCATGGTGCTCCGCGCGGACGAAGTGAACGGGTCGCTTGGCTGCGGCCTTGCGGGTGGTGGAGGCTCAACTACCGTGTATGCCCAATCTACTCCACGTAGATGAAGGCTTTGCAGCGGGCTACGTCTAGAACGTCTTAGCGTTCCGTTTGGCAACCCACACTACACTGTATTTGAGGCAACCCCAGTCAAGACCTTGCGGCAAAGACTTAGCGCACGAGCTCTTGTCGTCCAGCAGGGATGAGCCCACAGAAAACTGTAGGCGCCTAACTGTCTGGGCAACGCAAGCAGCGGTAGCAAGGCGTGAGCAGCAGCAGCAACCGAACACGGGTACGGCGGCGACGGCGACGGAGACTGGAGGTAGATGACAGTACTCCGCGAAGAGGACTGGCAGCGACGACGGCAGTGGAGGGCGTGACAGCGGTGACAGCACTCTGCGAAGAGGAACTGACAGCAGCGGTGACGGCGAGTAGCGAGGCAGCGGCGACAGCACTCCGTGAAGAGGGACTGGCGGCAGCGGCGACGGGGAGCTCGGGCAGCGGACGACAGCACTCCGTGAAGAGGGACTGGCGGCAGCGGCGACGGGGAGCTCGGGCAGCGGACGACAGCACTCCGTGGAGAGGTCTGACGGCGGCGGCGGCGGCGGTGTCTGCGCGAACGAAGACGGGGCGAGGTCGAGATCGATGTGAGCTCGACAGGGTAAAATCCGGAATGGGGGAGTTTGACTGGGGCGGCACATCTGTTAAATGATAACACAGGTGTCCTAAGGTGAGCTCAATGAGAACAGAAATCTCATGTAGAACAAAAGGGTAAAAGCTCACTTGATTTTGATTTTCAGTATGAATACAAACCGTGAAAGCGTGGCCTATCGATCCTTTAGTTCTTTAGAATTTTAAGCTAGAGGTGTCAGAAAAGTTACCACAGGGATAACTGGCTTGTGGCAGCCAAGCGTCCATAGCGACGTTGCTTTTTGATTCTTCGATGTCGGCTCTTCCTATCATTGCGAAGTAGAACTCGCCAATTGTTGGATTGTTCACCCACTAATAGGGAACGTGAGCTGGGTTTAGACCGTCGTGAGACAGGTTAGTTTTACCCTACTGATGAGTTCGTTGTCTAAACAGTAATCCAACCCAGTACGAGAGGAACCGTTGGTTCAGATAATTGGTAACTGCGGTTAGCTGAAAAGCTAGTGCCGCCAAGCTACCATCTGTAGGATTATGGCTGAACGCCTCTAAGTCAGAATCCATGCTGGAATAGACGATAATCACCTTTCCCGATGTGCCGCGAATAGCGATAGGTGTCTTCTGGGCACCCAACATCATACAATTGCAACGCACTCCGCTGCCTGTCAAGTGCTGGCGGTGGAGAGTAGGCTGACTTGTAATTTCAAATATTGGGAAAGATAAATCCTTTGTAGACGACTTAACTACAGAACGGGGTGTTGTAAGCATGAGAGTAGTCTTGTACTACGATCTGCTGAGATTTAGCCCTTGTTCTATTGATTTGTTCAGAAATGAACATTTCTCCCCCCCCCTCCAACCGCAAAAACATATAAACCAAACAGCCGACCGTACAGGCTGACAAAACTAAAGTGATTTACTTTCGCTAATGGGGCGGCGAAAGGAGCCAAGTCGGTAGTAGATCGGCATGGCGGGCTGCCTAACTCTGTTAACCTCTTTTCCTCACCAAGTTCTTTGGTCGACCAAAGTCTTAGGCGGGAAGTACTTTGCGCGAAAACCGCAAAGTGCCAGCGGCGTCGGGGGGTCTTCGGCTAAGTCCGGGGGGCCTTTGGCGTGCTGAGAGTGTAGCAGAAACGGGTCATAAGTAGCTAGCGTAGGCGTAGAAGACGTAGAAATAGACTAGGATAAAGTATGGTAAATGAAGCAAAAGACTTTGCGAAAAATCGCTAAGTGTTGGCGCTGTTTTAATTGTATGGGGTTTTGCGTGGTTTTGTATGGGACTAACATTAGGCAGGAAGCGCGAGGAAGCGCCGCGAATATGGAGAAGGTGACGGCGAGGTGACGGCGAGGAAGCGCTGGATATGGAGGTGAAGATGGAGGAAGGTGATGAGCGTGGATGGAGGAAGGTGATGGGGGTGAAGATGGAGGTGATGGCGGAAGGTGGCGCTGGATATGGCGATGAACATGCATCACTACGGTGTACATGCGCGAATATGGCGATTCATGTCGCATACGCCGTCACCACGCGTGTGCGGAAGGTATATGGACACCTTGGTGTGCGTGCATTAGCGTGTGTGTGCGTGTGCGTGAATATGGAGCGCGGGGCTATCTGCACGGCAAGGTGTTGGGTGTGTATGTGTGTACCCATGATGTGGCATAGTGCATGTAGTATTGTAGGTCACAGGGTACCCTAAACTGTCCAAAATGGCGGTGAATGCTGGCCACACGTTTGGTCTGTGTGTGCCACACACCTCCCTCAATCCCCCCTCGTGTGGCGCACATTGGGTGGTGTAGCGTACCTCTGTTCGAAATGGGTACACAAAATGTAGCCATCCACGCACCCAGCCAGCCCCGACTTTGGGGGGTTGCCAGGGACGTTTAGCCCGTCTGTGTCCACCTGTGTCCACCTGGGGGTGTCCACATATACCCCTTAAGTGTGTGTGAGTGTCGGGTATGAATAGCGGTAGTTGGTGTAGACGGCCATCTTAGGCTGAAAGCACCGTATCCCGTCTGCTCTGCGAAGTTAAGCAGCCTCAAGCTCGGGTA
>NW_009258137.1:135581-160581 GCF_000149755.1 Phytophthora sojae | reverse complement strand
CGTCCCCTAGACCTCGCCTCATTAGACTAAATCACCACCTCGAGCGGCATAAAATAACATGTAAATCGTCAACTTCTCCCCGAGCCCTCCTCCAGCTCCAGAGATCTATTTCTAATCTACAGCTACCCTACACCTAGATTTGGAAGCAATCTAGAACATACAGATCTGCTTAGAAACCCCTCTCAGCCGTTTCTAACCGTCATTTCTATCTATTTTTAGCACTTCACGAAACCCCTGAAACCGCCATTCCACAGTGTAATCTTGCAGTTGGCTAAGGTTCGAAAAAAATAGTAGACTGATGGGTTTTGACCAAGCGACGGTTACACGTGCGGGAGAGAAACTGACTAAATTTGAGTGATGGGTTTGACCGTTACGTGGTCTGTCACAAGTAACGGTTTTGATGTCTTAGAAAGATTTTGACCACATCAATCAGTGGTGTGAGCGACATCAAACAGCGGTGCGCCACACCAATCAGCGGTGGTCCACATCAGCCACAGACGGACTTAGGCTAGGTGCGCACATTAGATACGCAGTGGGATGCGAGAACGGGCAGCTTTGGAGCCATATGGTGCCCATAACCGGGCCATTGACGACTACTTCCCCCGATATCTCAGCAACGGCACCGAGTTATGACCTGGTCGGCATACCGTTAGAAAGAGGAAAGATGGGGGAAATGATTCAGGATCGAGATGGGATGATTTGAGCAAACAAAAACGGTACTTCCAACTTTGGACCGCCATAGCTCGGCACAGACTTGGGCTCAGTCAGAGTGTGATACGGCATTTTGTTTGGCCAAGAAAGGGCAATCGACCTGGGGTAGAGCACGGACGCAGGGAGGGTACATAGAACGTTCCCCCTGTACTCCCGGGCCCCTAGCTCGGCAACCACTTCGATTTAGAAGGCCGGACCGGTACCACCAGGTGTGGTACGAGACTGGCCACACGTGGGAACAAAAACTAGACACCTGGGTGGGACATAAAAGGGACATAGTCTTATTGTAAAATTTCGGAAAAATTTAATGTCAAATTTCGAACCTGGAATTTATACTACCGGATAGCGCGTGAAAAAAGGCACCTGCCCGTACAAAGATATGTTGAAAAATGTCAATACCTACTGTGATATTTCGCTTAGTAGTAAATTTAGAATACTGACTTCATTTTTAGGAACTAGGATTTGCCACCTAGCCCATCGGAAAGAGCGCAAAGAAAAACCCCTAAATGTACAAAGACATGAGACCTAACTCTAAATTTAGACTTTCAAATTTAGAATTTCTAATTTTTGGGATTTTCAAAACTTTATACTCAATTTTTTTATTCAATTTTGGAGGCTCACATTTCTACCCTCAAGTTTTCGAAAATTTATAGTTAGAAGTATATGCTCACCAATTTTCGCGGGGCTACGTGCACGGGAAGTGACTAATCGGTGTTGCGGGTACCACTTTTTGGGCCGGGGTGACGACCGATGTCAAGTAGCAAGATCACTCGAGGTTCTGGGATAGCTCACATGTCAAAATCCGAAAGTACCGACTTTCGATTCAGCCTTGTGACCCTAGCCCCCTAGACGTAAAATCGCGCGGGGAATCCAATGAGCATAGTGGCTCCGGCTGAAAATGCACCGTTTTTGAGATATGGGCAAAAACGTGTGCGAAATTTTAGCGTTTTTCGAAAATTTTGAATAACTTTTCGAATTTTTAAAATTTTCAACATCTGTTTTCAGATTCGGCTTTCTCACGTTCGCGCGCATCTGAAACATATGTCACATAAAAAATACTCGGTAACATAAAAAGTACGGGTTGTACATAAAATATGACCTAACCACGTGAAAGAGCGGGTCGAAATACCCCTATACCGAGCTCGACAAAGACGAGGCTAAAGTGGTTCTGGATAACATAAAATTCCCTTTAAATTATAAAGTTTCGCAGTGTTCCCATAACATCTGGCCTTACCCGACCCCTGGACGTGAAAGAGCACCATCGAAAACCTATATCCCACCGGGTTAGCCAGATGGGCACTCACATGTGTCCTGTCTAGAGCGTGCCCAGAATACCACCTGAAAAAAGCATATTCAGTTTGAGAGGGTTCCACTGCCCCGTCTCTTGATCCGAGGTCGGGACATGAAAGGGCACCCTCGAAAACTTATATCCCACCCGGAGATAGAGACGAGTCACTTCATGTTGCCCCTTTTACATAGCAAACCCTGTTTGTGCATAACCCCATGCCGTATGATAGGGTAGGACTGCCCGTTCTCGTGCTACCGGTCCGGCATCTGAAAGAGCACCCTTCAGAACCCCCCTTCCGATGCCGGGGTCAGGTGAGACTCCATACTGGAAGCCAGTATAAACGAACTTCTAAAATAGTGGGTGTGCCACATATATGGTACCCTGTTGGAGTTGGAGTGGACCACCCCACATATATGTGTAGTACACCGTCTGATGTACCCCCACACAAAGTAACACTCTCCAATTCGCCCTGGGGCAAAAGTTATAACTCGTCAAACGCAACAAGCAAAAGTGTGTGTGTGTGAGGCAAATACCAGCAAAAAGGTAGACAGCACCCGGACTTCCCCGGTGGTCACCCACCCGAGTACTACCCGAGCTTGAGGCTGCTTAACTTCGCAGAGAATCAAATTTCATTACACTTTAATTCTGCAATGTGCCTAGCTAGTTTAAATGGCTATGGCTAAACTAAAGAGGAGTGAAGAGTGGGTTAATCCAGTCTCAAGGACCCAGTCCATACAAATGGATAAACCAGATCCGGGGCCCGGCCCATACAAATACAAGTATAGCGAAAACACTGTGCAACCCCAAACGGGACTTCTCCGATCTTGAAAATTCCAGTCCCGAATGGTGCAGTGGTCGGTGGGCCATTGTTCCATCCCAGAGGTCGTGGGTTCGATCCCCGCCCACGACAAGCAGGTCACTCTGGGTGGAGAGATTGGTGATGCATGAGAAGTCGAGGGGACTTGAGCGGCTCTTGGTCTGTAAACTGGATGCTTGCGGTAAATGCTTCGGCACTGTAGTGAAGAAGTCGTTACATCACCTAGTTGGGCAACGGCGGTATGCGAAACACCGTACAAAGTATGGTGGAGCCATTAAGGTTTCCTTCGGGGAATCCAGTCTGACAACGGGTAGTAGTGGGTGGCGGTACTCCTCGGCGATCGCTAAGTCGAGGGGGGTCCCATCTGTGAGCTGCGTAAGATGTGACGTGGATCGGTGTAAGCCGTGGCTTCAAACGGGCGTGATGGTAATCCAGCTTCGACGAACTTGAGTAATCCAACCGCAGAGTAATAAACTCTGAGTAAGAGCGTCCTTGAGTGTAGCAGTAAACACAAGACACACCCGGCCGAAAGGCCGGGTAGTAGTCTGTAGACCTCCAGCCTAGTACTAGGCTGGAGGTCAATTCACGTTGGTTCAGCCGCCCGGGGTAGCGGGGGGCGAAGCGTTTGGCCGTCGGCGCAGGGGAAAGTTGGGGGGAGCGAAGCGCTGGACCGTCAGCGCCGGGGAAAGTTTGTGGGCAGGCTGGGCAGTGAGGCTGGCACTGCAGGATCCTTGACCGTCGGGACGTATCAATATTAGCCCGCGAGGCACCGCCCCTTCGCCACTGGTTATGCCGAATTTTCGTCGCCGTCAACGTCGTTAATGCTGGTTTCAGTATGGCCGTCCGGGATGAGCTTCGACGGAAACGGGAGCAACCTGAGAAGAGCCCGCAGCTGCCGACACTTAAGCCCGGAATGGCTCAAGCTTTTTTGCAGGAGGACTTGGTAGAACCGTTGCACGTGGAGTTTAATCACTGCCGAAACTTGGGCTTGAACGTCAATCACATTGGGCTGCATTTCGTGGAAGCGCAGGTCGTTGCGATGCATCCAGAGGCACCGAAAAATCACCGCGCGGACGATATGTAGCAGTACAAAAAGACTGTAGCCGTACAGCTGCTTGGCTTCAGGCTTGGGTTCCACCTTAAAGAGCAAGATGTTTTCCCATTCCAGCTTGGAGTCGAAAAAGACTTGGAAGGCCGGCAGCCAGGGGTCCCAAACTTCAATAGCCGCAGAGCAGAACCAAAATAAATGCGGGGCCGTCTCCAGCGCGCCGCACCCGTGATGGCACTGGGTCTGTGAGTCAGTGCGATGCTGAAAGCGGTATCCCAGAAAGAGAGCATTATGCTGCAGCCGGTAGAGTAGATCCGCGTAGACAGGCAGTAGATGCTTGCCCAACTTGAGATCGCGACTCCACATAGCGTCTGGCGGGCTCCCTTCTACTCCAAGGCGATCAAGCGGTAAAGCTGGAACCTCACACTTGAGTAAGCCCTTACGAATCCGAGCCACGGTGAGTTCCTCCAGATCGTACGCGTCGAAAACCCAAGTATGGAAGGCGCAGTAGTACTGGGCCACTTGGGGTCCGATAGGCGCCTCCACGAAGAACCGGCCCACCTTGTCGAGGAAATTCGTACAGGAGCGAACACTGGAGATCCGGCCTTGAACGATCTGGCGTAAAAGCTCAGACAGGCTCGCCGCAGTCACTGGAGTCTCGCACGCCAGCATAAAGTCGACCGGACGATAAAGGCTGTGGTTCGCCAAAATGGGTAACATGCCAAGCGGGGCAGAGGTTCCAACCAGCGTCCTGCCCTTGGGTCCGTAGGTGATGTCCACATTATCCATCAGCGGGGTTGTCCGCTTATCCGCCTTGAGCTGGAGACGCGCGGTCTTGGGTCGAAATTGGGTATTCCAGCAGAACAGCACAAAGTGCCAGTAGGCCCCCAGGCCAGTCCACCGGGTCAGACGCCGAGCCACCACGTAGTCCGGACTGGTATTGACGGGGGCGTACAGAATATCGAAGTCGCGCCCCCAAGGTTGAACCGCTTGGTCGAACAGTCGAATAATTGGCTCAACCCAAGACGGGACATCCCGACCCAGGGTTTGCCGGGTGGCGATAATGACTTTGCAGAGCATATGCAGCTGCAGGCTTCGAATCATATCGGCCACCGGGGTGATGCCGAGCCCGCCTTGACCGGGGGGTAAAAACCACCAAGCCTGGGGCAGCGCGTTGGAAGACTTGTCCCGGCACACAAACCTTGCAATAAGGGAGTGTAACCGGTCTTGAAATCCAGTTGGGGGGACATGGCAGACACTGGCCGAGTACCACAGAACCGGGAGAATAATCTGCTGCAAAATGACTGCTTGCCCTCGCAACGTGCGCGCCCGATTAACCCAAAGCGAGCACCGTGTCTGCATCTCGGTCAACAAATGCTGGAGGCGGTCCGCGTCCGAGAGGTTGGGGCCGTAGTATATACCCAGGAATTTTGTCTGGCCCTCGTTGCCAACCACAATAATACCGAGATCAACCAGCGACTGCCGAAGTGCTTCAGTCGTCTCAGTCCACGGGCGAAATGGTAGAACCACTGTCTTGTCCGTATTAAGCCGCATACCCGACGCTGCACAGAATTCTGCGACCAAACCCAGGAACACCTCGGTATGACGTAGATCGTGAAGCAGTCCGGTGCAATCATCCGCAAAGCTAATGACCGCATGTCGTGCGTCGCCGCTCCGTAGCCCTTTATCCCCCAGCTTGGTTCGGAGAAAGTTGAGTAAAGGCTCGATGAACAACACAAAAAGCGCCGGCGAAAGCGGGTCACCCTGGCGGACACCAGCGCCGAGTTCGAACGGGTCAAGAGGCCGACCATTGAACATTAGGGAGACCAGCGTGCGTGGAAACAACACTCGTACCCAGCGGCGAAAGGCGTTCCCAAACCCAAAATGCATAAGGACCAATTCCAGTGCGTCCCAGGCGACACTGTCAAAGGCTTTAGCGAAATCGAGTAAAACCGCACCAGCGGGCGAGTCCTCAGCAGAATACAACTGCGCCAGTGCTTGGAAGCGGAGGTGGGCGTGGCGAATATCGCGGCCCGATACAAAGCCATACTGGTCCGAGTGTAGAAGCCGGTCCAGTATAAGCGCGAGACGGTGCGCCAGAATTTTGGGCCCCAGCTTAGCGTCCACATTCAACAGTGAAATGGGTCGATAATTACTGGGGAGCTTGCGGTCGCCTTTCTTGTATAGCAGCGACACTTGGGCTCGCCGCTGGAACTTGGTCATTCGTCCTCGTTGGAATTGCGCCGCATAGACCACCTCCATTATACGGCTCCACAGTGGCAAGTCAACCCTGTAATACTCGAGGGGTAAGCCGTCTGGACCCGGTGTTTTACCAGAGGCCGTGGTACTGATAGCCCAGTGAAATTCGTTCGCAGTAAAAGGGCTGTCCAAGTAAGCCCGTTCGGCATCTGAGAGCCGAGTCTTGGTAAACTGCAGAATCCGCGAGAGTTTAAACCGATCCCAGTTGGGCTTCCGGTGGTTATACTCCTTCGACGGTGAGCAATAAATGCCAGACCAGTACGAATTGAATTCAGAGCAGGTTGACTCTAATTCTTCAGCCGAATCCACAGGTATGGGCGTCTTGTGGAGCACTTGGGGTGGCCGAAAAAAATACTTAGAGCAACGTTCAGAGTCGAGCAGGTCCGAGTCAAACTTCTGCTGCGACGCAAAATGGGCTTGTTCATCCAATTTCGCCTTGAGCTCATTCCTCGCAGTTGCCAGTGGCTCAGAGAAATCGTCCTCCGAGTGGTGAGCTTGGTGGTGCTGAAGCTCATTCACCTTCAAATGGAGGTTCTCAATCTCACGTTGGCGCGCGTTCTTTTTGTCGGTGAAAAGCTCTCGTAGAAAAATGGAGTCCCTCCGCTTGTGTTCATCCAGGAGACAACCAGGGTTGTAGTCGTCCCAACTAGGCGCCCGGAATGACTCAGCGAGTTCATGCAGCGATTGCTTCAGAAATTCTTGCGCCTCAGGTAGTTTAATAACCCAGGCGGGGCATTTCCAGGGAGCACGGCCAGACGGCTTGAAGCAGGTCGAGCCCAGCCGAAATCGAAGCCCAACGTGGTCCCCTATGCCGCTTAGCTGCTTGAAGTCGTGATGAACGTCTTGGAATACCGAGTGGAATAGCCGGGAGCTCACCAAGAGAAGATCAATCCGAGCGCTGCTGTTCGGACTGGTAAATTCTTGTAAATCGGGGTGTTGAAGCCGCCAAGCATCGACCAGATGCAAGTCGTTCATCCACCTCAATAGTTCGTTCCGCCCTTGAACGCGGTTCCGATCCTCTTGTCTGGCTTGATCTAGCTGACTTGACAGTACAGTGTTGAAGTCGCCCAAGACAATATGATTCGAGTCATCCTCAAAAGTATGAGGGAGGTCGGTGAAAAATTGTGCCCGTTGGCTGGGTTGGACTGGGGCATATACCACATGAATGTAGGTAGTAACCGAGTCCACCGTACCACGCACCAATAAATAGCGAGACAAAATATTCGTCGAGCTTGTAAATCGGTGCGTGACGTCCTGAAGGCCTTGAACGGGACAGGCCGGTGTGAGTAATAAACCCACTCCAGCCTGCCCCGTATAAGCGGTCATGTTATCTTGTGACCAGAAGCTGGAATTAAGCTGCGAAGCTTTCTTCCAGAGATGTTTAGCTCGTTTGAAGCTTTTTAGACCCGTGAACTTGGTTTCTTGGACCCCCACAATGTGGAAATTGTTCGAAAAAAAATTCAGGGTGCGTTGAGAGACGTTATTAAAACCATTCGCGTTGAGAGAGTACCCCCGAAGGGCCCACTGCACATTAGAGGTGAGTGGGAACAGAGGAAGGTGGCACCGAGGTGGCCTGGTTGCGTAGGTACTCAATGGTTTCGCGAAGGTCGGCGGGGAGAGGCCCAGTCAAGATGCGGTCCAGTAAAGGCGACATGATGATAGAGGCCAGGGTTGAATCATCCCACAGGAGCCACAGAGGGTGGGGCAGTGCCGATGCTGCCTTACCCAAAAACGCACCCATTTTAAACGGGTCGAGGTAGATGCTGGGTGCAATAATCTGCAGTGCCAGATCGAACTCAGCCAACTTGACCTTGAGCCAAAACTGGGCTTCGTCCGGGTAGAAGAGGCCCAGCGCTTCTTGGAGGTCAGTTGTTACCAGGTCTGGAAGCTGGCTCGACAGCCGGCCATAGACCGTGGTGTCACCTTCCGGCTCGAACGGGCGGGTTGCAAGTTCACGCAGGACCGCGTGTCCAAATGCCTTGGCCCGTAGAGCGAGAAAGTTCCCAGGAGCTTTTGAGTCGAGCAGAACTCGGTGCAGACTGGGTTGCGCTTGGACAGACGAGATTGCCGTGTCGGGGTCCGGGTTCGATTCAAAGGAGCCCAAAACTTCCTTGATAACCAAACAGAGGTTTTTGAGGGAAAGTTCCTCTACCGAGCCTTGGTACACTACGGAGTTGTGGGCGGTTTCTGCAGTAAGGTCCTTCGCTACATATGACCCCACAGAGGAGGCGGGGGTCTGAGACCGGTCCCAGAGAATAATATCCTGGTCCGGGGGGATGCTACCACCCTCCCCAGTGGCCAGCCACTCATACGAGTTGACAGTAGAGACCACTGGATAATCCTTTTGGGAGGGAGGAAGACTGCGCCATTCCTTCGCGGGGTTAGCTGCCTCCCCAAAGATGAGGCGCTTAGCCCGCAGTACTCGATCGGGGGCGAAGTCAGAGGACTTGGTGGGGGCAACCGGGAACTTGGGGGGGGGGTTCCCGGAGGGCCAGATGGCCTTGCGGCGGACCTCAATGGCCACCTCAATCCCATCCATCGAACCGCTCTGGCTGGAATCCGACTCAGACTCATCCCCACTATGTGGCTCAAAATCCGAGTCAGACGCGTCAGCCATGGCGGCATTTTCACTCGTGTCGCTCTGGTCATCAAAAGCCGGAGGCGTACTTGCGGTGTCGTCGGCGTCGGGGCTCGGGGGGTCCGGCTGAGGCTCAGCGGGCTTCCGATGCTTGGCGCGCAGCTCCTTAATAAAGGGCGGAATCACACGGTTGTACTCTCGGCGGCGGTGGTGCACCACCGAGTAGCCTTGACCCAGGAACTGGATCTGGCGGAGCGGGGTGCGTTTGTCGATCATCACTGAAGCCGGGGCGGTTTTTTGGGCGAAATACACCCGGCGGCTCCTGGACCGGAGTCCACCCACGATGTGGGCCGGCGTGATAAACACCGGAGGAGTGCCTTGGCCAGCGAACCAGTCGTAGATCGTCCCGTCGGAGACGTCGTCGGGGAGGCGCTGCAGGTCCACGTAGTACCAGTGGGAGTACTTCGAGTACGCCTGGACAGTGAATTTGCACCCACAAATGGTCACAGCCTCACCGCCCAGTTTAGTACAGACCTCGCGGTCCGTACAGACAAAGCTGATCCCCGCCCGGGGAATCGCCTTGAAGTCGCGCAGGTGCTCCAGGCTCTTCGACCACATGGCGTCGAGCCGAGCGAGGTCATAATCTCGGTATCCGAGAAAGAGACGGTCAGGTCGCGTGCTGGAATCCACATGGAAAAGCACAAATCGGCCGAGACTTGCTGGGGCACGCCCGCGAGGGCGGCGCACCGTTTGTCGCGTTCGTCGCGATCCGGGTCCATCATGGCAGCTTCTGCTTTTGCAAACATGGCATCGGTGGGCCGGGAAAATTCTGCTCGTGGAGCGGCGTTCTGCCAGGATTGGCGCCATTTGGCATCCCGGCGGGGTCCGGTCATGGCTCCCATGGGATGGGGAAAAATCCAGTCGCGAGGAGGAGCCAGTTGGAGCGGGACGAAAGCCAGTGGGGTCGGGAACGCAGTCGGGATGGGGGGTACCGGCGGTCGTGCGGCGGGGAAGCTCGAAGCTCTGGAGGGGAACGGGGAAGCGGATGCTACGTCTCTAGTGTCCCGAAGACACCTAAGCAAACACCGGCCGAAAGGTACCTCAATACCCGAGCCAAGTGTAAGTGCAGCCTACGAGCGCGCGCCAGACCCGCTTTACTAAGAAGGACAAGGCTTTTCGGCGACCACCTCCTAGACCGGCCTAGCGTTCTGGAGGCACTTTCGATGGTACCCTCGCGAGTTCCAAATCGCACTACACAAGTAGTTGAGGCAAACCCAGTCAAACTCCGAGGAGTAAGGACTTAGCGCACAGACTCTAGTCACGCAGCAGGGATGAGCCCACAGTAAAAACCGTAGGCGCCTAACTGTCTGCGTGGTTTCGAGCGATCGGGGGCTTCGGGCAGGGGGGGGCTCGGCAGTCCGGGGTCGGAGGCGGAGCGGGGGCGGCTAGCTGGAAAAAGTGGGGGAGCGAACTTGGGTTCGTCTCGGTCCACTTGGGGGGTAGCTGGCAAATTGCGGAATGCTTAACTTCGCAGAGCAGACGGGATACGGTGCTTTCAGCCTAAGATGGCCGTCTACACCAACTCATGTGTGGCACCGCTATTCATACCCGACACTCACACACACTTAAGGGGTATATGTGGACACCCCCAGGTGGACACAGGTGGACACAGACGGGCTAAACGTCCCTGGCAACCCCCCAAAGTCGGGGCTGGCTGGGTGCGTGGATGGCTACATTTTGTGTACCCATTTCGAACAGAGGTACGCTACACCACCCAATGTGCGCCACACGAGGGGGGATTGAGGGAGGTGTGTGGCACACACAGACCAAACGTGTGGCCAGCATTCACCGCCATTTTGGACAGTTTAGGGTACCCTGTGACCTACAATACTACATGCACTATGCCACATCATGGGTACACACATACACACCCAACACCTTGCCGTGCAGATAGCCCCGCGCTCCATATTCACGCACACGCACACACACGCTAATGCACGCACACCAAGGTGTCCATATACCTTCCACACACGCGTGGTGACGGCGTATGCGACATGAATCGCCATATTCGCGCATGTACACCGTAGTGATGCATGTTCATCGCCATATCCAGCGCCACCTTCCGCCATCACCTCCATCTTCACCCCCATCACCTTCCTCCATCCACGCTCATCACCTTCCTCCATCTTCACCTCCATATCCAGCGCTTCCTCGCCGTCACCTCGCCGTCACCTTCTCCATATTCGCGGCGCTTCCTCGCGCTTCCTGCCTAATGTTAGTCCCATACAAAACCACGCAAAACCCCATACAATTAAAACAGCGCCAACACTTAGCGATTTTTCGCAAAGTCTTTTGCTTCATTTACCATACTTTATCCTAGTCTATTTCTACGTCTTCTACGCCTACGCTAGCTACTTATGACCCGTTTCTGCTACACTCTCAGCACGCCAAAGGCCCCCCGGACTTAGCCGAAGACCCCCCGACGCCGCTGGCACTTTGCGGTTTTCGCGCAAAGTACTTCCCGCCTAAGACTTTGGTCGACCAAAGAACTTGGTGAGGAAAAGAGGTTAACAGAGTTAGGCAGCCCGCCATGCCGATCTACTACCGACTTGGCTCCTTTCGCCGCCCCATTAGCGAAAGTAAATCACTTTAGTTTTGTCAGCCTGTACGGTCGGCTGTTTGGTTTATATGTTTTTGCGGTTGGAGGGGGGGGAGAAATGTTCATTTCTGAACAAATCAATAGAACAAGGGCTAAATCTCAGCAGATCGTAGTACAAGACTACTCTCATGCTTACAACACCCCGTTCTGTAGTTAAGTCGTCTACAAAGGATTTATCTTTCCCAATATTTGAAATTACAAGTCAGCCTACTCTCCACCGCCAGCACTTGACAGGCAGCGGAGTGCGTTGCAATTGTATGATGTTGGGTGCCCAGAAGACACCTATCGCTATTCGCGGCACATCGGGAAAGGTGATTATCGTCTATTCCAGCATGGATTCTGACTTAGAGGCGTTCAGCCATAATCCTACAGATGGTAGCTTGGCGGCACTAGCTTTTCAGCTAACCGCAGTTACCAATTATCTGAACCAACGGTTCCTCTCGTACTGGGTTGGATTACTGTTTAGACAACGAACTCATCAGTAGGGTAAAACTAACCTGTCTCACGACGGTCTAAACCCAGCTCACGTTCCCTATTAGTGGGTGAACAATCCAACAATTGGCGAGTTCTACTTCGCAATGATAGGAAGAGCCGACATCGAAGAATCAAAAAGCAACGTCGCTATGGACGCTTGGCTGCCACAAGCCAGTTATCCCTGTGGTAACTTTTCTGACACCTCTAGCTTAAAATTCTAAAGAACTAAAGGATCGATAGGCCACGCTTTCACGGTTTGTATTCATACTGAAAATCAAAATCAAGTGAGCTTTTACCCTTTTGTTCTACATGAGATTTCTGTTCTCATTGAGCTCACCTTAGGACACCTGTGTTATCATTTAACAGATGTGCCGCCCCAGCCAAACTCCCCATTCCGGATTTTACCCTGTCGAGCTCACATCGATCTCGACCTCGCCCCGTCTTCGTTCGCGCAGACACCGCCGCCGCCGCCGCCGTCAGACCTCTTCACGGAGTGCTGTCGTCCGTTGCCCAAGCTCCCCGTCGCCGCTGCCGCCAGTCCCTCTTCACGGAGTGCTGTCGCCGCTGCCTCGCTACTCGCCGTCACCGCTGCTGTCAGTTCCTCTTCGCAGAGTGCTGTCACCGCTGTCACGCCCTCCACTGCCGTCGTCGCTGCCAGTCCTCTTCGCGGAGTACTGTCATCTACCTCCAGTCTCCGTCGCCGTCGCCGCCGTACCCGTGTTCGGTTGTTGCTGCTGCTCACGCCTTGCTACCGCTGCTTGCGTTGCCCAGACAGTTAGGCGCCTACAGTTTTCTGTGGGCTCATCCCTGCTGGACGACAAGAGCTCGTGCGCTAAGTCTTTGCCGCAAGGTCTTGACTGGGGTTGCCTCAAATACAGTGTAGTGTGGGTTGCCAAACGGAACGCTAAGACGTTCTAGACGTAGCCCGCTGCAAAGCCTTCATCTACGTGGAGTAGATTGGGCATACCAGGTAGTTGAGCCTCCACCACCCGCAAGGCCGCAGCCAAGCGACCCGTTCACTTCGTCCGCGCGGAGCACCATGCCCGCTCCGCCCCACGACCGCACGCCCCCGCGACCGGCCCCATCGCGCCCCGGTGACCGGCGCAAGCCGCCACCCCCGCGCTTGATGCCTGACGACTCCTTGTTTCGAGCCAGTCTGAACC
The DNA here is from genome assembly GCF_000149755.1 of Phytophthora sojae. NCBI lineage: Eukaryota > Oomycota > Peronosporomycetes > Peronosporales > Peronosporaceae > Phytophthora > Phytophthora sojae. The sequence goes on along the minus strand of NW_009258137.1, from coordinate 147,584 downwards.
GGCTCTGTGATGCGTCCTCTACCGACGTCGACCGCCGATTTGCAGCGCTTGCGCCCCTTCCCACCCCTGTCGAGCAGACGCAATGCACGCAGATGTGGATCCCAGCTGGCCGCGTCGCTGCCGAGCACACCCTACGTGAGGTGCTCGCGTCGCTGGACTCGGATAGCCAACCGCAGGTGTGGCGGGATGCCAAGCCCCATCTTCGGGATTTCAACACCTCCCCGCGCAACGGCATCTCCTTCGTCTGCACCTCCGACCAAGTACTTCAACGCCTTGGAGGGGTCGAGCTGACGATCTGTGGCCAATCTGTTGCGATCCGACGCTACTCCAGCTACGACAAGCTGTACTACGTGGACTTGAGGCGTCTACCGGCTGATACTACGGACCTCGCGATCTACGACTGGTTCGTCGCCCGGGGTGCTCGTCCTATCCTGATTACGCCGTCTCTTGGCGTTGGCCAGCTGATTTCCCGCGCACGCACGGTGTATTTCAACGCTGTCCAATGCCCGGACGCGCTCTTTGAGCCCAACGGTGAACCGCTCCGGGAGATCTACTTCACGGATGGGGAGAAACCCTGCTTTGTACAGCACCGGCTCTTCCGCCTCAACCGTGTGAAACCCCCATCGCTTCGCCAATCACCTCGCAAGGCTTCGGCAGTGTCTGATGCCAGTATGCGCGGTTCTGACGAGGCGGCTGCGCCACCGCTTGATTCCTCGCGTGTCTCGCCACCACTGGATCCCTCCGGTGCGTCGTCGTCGCAGACCTACCCGACTGTCTCTTCGTCGTCACTGGATTCTTCAGCTGTCTCATCAGCGCTGGATTCTTCGGATGTCCCGTCTCGTACGTCATCCGGCCGCCCCCGCTCTCAGGCCGCGGAGTCGCAAATCCACCGAGTGATCCTAGGATCGGTCAACGCCCGGTCGGACCCCGAGTGGAAGCTGGTTCAACATTCGCAATACGGTATCGTGAATCGTGGCGGTGGGAAGTTCATCGAGCCACCCGGCGCCATGCCGTGTGAGCTCTCTGAAGACTCCTCGGACCCCCATGCGCTGGTCTATTCGATCCCCGTTACGCCCAACACGTACCGAGTCCTGGCCGATGAAGGCTTTGACGAGTCGCTTCCGCCAGATGCAGACTTGGAAGCCGAACTTGTTGAAGATGACGGGATGACGACGCCTGTTTCTGGTTTTACCGCCGACTCTGCCCTCCTTCCGGATGAGGAATTCACTCGCACCCTCAAGAGTGTCCGCCAGATGGATCTGAAGGTGGAACGGGTATCTGCGGAGGAACTTCAACTAGCGATCGACGAATTTCTTGAACGCGACGTGCTTACGTACCAGACGCACGAAGATGTGCTCGCCGCTATCCAAGCGCAACCCGCGTACTTCCGCCGGATCTTCTGCCTCCCGGCCGACCACCAACACCAGCTGGTCAAGGCGCACGCGGTCTACCGCACCATCTGTGCAGAGCCGACCCAGGAAGATGAGTCCGGTGCGTACCTGGATCGCCTCCGTGGTCGCTACGATTCTGTCGACTCTGTTGATGCCGCCGCTTTCTTCGAGCGAATGTTCCCGGGGCAACCGCACCAGGATGCGGCGTTTCACAGCGCCCTATGCGACTTGTTCCTGATGGTCTTTGCGCCCGGTATCTACATCGACCCCATCAAGGTTCAAGCAGTGCTCCCAGACCGTTCCGCTCCAAAACGGCTCCGGCATGCACCATTCCTGCTCTGGAGTGACCTTACCCTGATGTACGTCGCGCGCAGTGATGTCTGTACACTGTTCATGGACGACCGACGCACTCCGACGATGGTGGCGGCGGCGTTGCAGCATCTAAAGTCGGTTGACATTCCTTCGGCGGCTGAGGCCGGACCTTCTCGTTTGGTCCACCCTCGCCTCTAAGGAAGTCTGGGCTTTTAACGGAGTCTCGCTTAACATGAATGGGATGAATGCAACCAATCTCAGCATGTACGAGCGACTTCTCTCGACGCATCAGTTGGTGGCGTTCCAAGAGACGAAGTTCAACCAAGAAGACTCCATGCAGACCAACGACCATCACATCCGCACGGCTGACTCTGGGGCGCGCAGCTTCTGGTCCCACACTACGTCCGGCGTGTTCAACGAAATACGTGGTGTGGGCCTTGTGATGTCCTCCGCGTCCCCTTTCGGGGATGTAGAGGACCTCACGGCTCGCGTATCCAAACCTCAGCTCTGCAACCGTTATTTACTACTCAAAACCACCCTCGGTGACAAGCGGGTCTACATACATGTGGTGTACGCACCTGATGATCCCCGAGCACGTGGCGAATTCTTTCGTGCGTTACCTGTTGACTTCGACGACGACGGCGGCTCTGTTGACGACGGAGATGGCGACAGCGGCGTGACGCACATCGTACTGGGCGACTTTAATGTCACGCTCAATGACAACCTGGACCAAGCTTCACCGTCCCTTAACCAGCATCGCCCCGGCCGGGCGGAACTTTGTGATTGGATGGACGCGCTAGGGCTGATGGATGCCTGGCGCTACGTGAACCCGGACGTCCGTGACTTCACCGGGCCGACGCGAACAAATCGGATCGACTACTGCTTCCTCACGGTGGACCTGCTACAGGACCATCTGGCAACCGTTCATCACGTACGGGACCGCAAGTGGCATCATGAAGATCACATCCCGGTGGAATTCAGGCTTCAGGCCAAGTTCTTACCTCAGATGAAACGCGCCCCCTGGCGTTGCCCGACTTGGCTTCTTCGCAACTCCGACGTCCAGAAACATCTGATTGCATCGGCAGAAGCTCTCGCCGACCGCATCAAGATCTTCCCGGGTGCGAACCCTGGCTGCCTTCTGGATGAGCACAAGCGTGTCGACTGTATCTACCTGCGACGGAAATGGTTAGAGCTTCGGAATGCTGACGCGAGAGCAATGGCTGCGAAGGTGGAAGCGGCAAACGACGCTACTGACCTCTTCAACGTCGCGCCTACGGAGGAAAACAAGACAGCGTTAGACCAAGCAAAAGAAGATCTCAAAGCGTACCGAGCTTCAATCAAGGAACGCAATGAGTTCAAGAAATTCGCAGCGGACTTACACCAGAGCGAACGCGCCACGAAGTACTTTTTCCGGGCACCGCAGAAGGACTATCTTCGATCGCCTATTACCGAGCTGCAACAAGACGACGGGACCGTGACGGAAGACCCGGCCAAGATCGCGGAAGGTCATCGCCGCTATTGGGGGAAGCTCTTCCAGTCGACCTCTCCGGATCTCAAGTCTTCTCGATCAGCTACGTACCAACCATTACGGCTCGCCAAGCTGCTTAAGGACACGGTGGCCAAACTTACGTCTGCCCAACAAGCAATGCTGGACGCGCCGCTGACGGCGCACGATTTCTACCTGGCCATCACGAAGTCGAAGAACGAGAAAGCCCCGGGACCGGACGGACTGCCGATTGAATACTACCAGGTGGCTCCCGACTTGTGGGCGAGCATCTACGTGGTCATACACGGCTTCCAGTTAGCCAAGGGCCAGATGACCAAGTTTCAACGGCGCGCTCATCTGTCGCTGCTGTACAAGGCTGGTGACAGGTCCTTACCGGAGAACTATCGGCCCCTTACGCTCCTGAACCACGACGCGAAGCTGGCGCCAAAGATTCTGGCTCAACGACTTGGGGAGGTTCTACCTGCAATCATACACGAAGATCAGAAGGGGTTTGTTCCCGGACGCTCCATCCGGCACCTCCTCCTCCAGTTTCAGGACCTTCAAGAGATCTGCCGCGCCCGATACCCGGACGCCTGCGCTGTTCTACTGGACTTCGCTAAAGCCTTCGACAGTGTCCTGTGGCCAGCTCTGGACATGGTCCTTCAACACTTCGGAATCGGCGCCACGTTTCGAGCGTGGGTGAAGACTTTCTACCATCAGACTTCAGTCAGTCTGTTGCTGAACAACTCGCCTGGCGACCCGTTCCTTCTGGGGGCCGGCGTTCGGCAGGGCGACCCACTCTCCCCAGGTTTATTCGTGGTGTTCGTGGAGCCGCTCTTGAACTTTCTGCGGGCGCGGCTTTCCAGTCGCGGGTTAGCTGTTGAACACGTATCGCTGCCTCACTTGCTGATGGCTTTTGCCGACGATTGCACTGGGCTACTGCGGGACGTCAACGACGCGACCACGTTTATCGGCCTTGTCCAAGAGTATGCAGACGCCGCCGGTCTCCGACTCAACGTGAAGAAGACATGCATTATGCCCTTCACACGTCATGTATCAAAGGCTAAGCTGGCTCACCTTCGGCAGTCGACTGCCCTCAAGGTGTTGGGCGTCACAGACACGGTGAAACTACTGGGTATTCTACAGGGCGCGTCGGTTACCGATGACCAACGGCTCGACGCGGTGATTGCTAAGGTTCGGGCTCGGTGTGCCATTTGGAAGTATCGGGCGAGGACGCTTCGCGGCAAAGTGGTTCTACTTCAAAGTATTATCCTACCTCTACTCTGGTACACAGCCGCCGTGACCCCGGTCACCCCGGCGGTGGTTACGAAGATGAACATCATTGTCCGCAATTTCGTCCACGGCCAGGATACCGATCTCGATAAGGCTGCGGCGGGCAAGTTCGAGCAGGATTGGATCTACACAAGTGTGAACAAGGGCGGCCTCGGTCTCAAACCGATCAAGGTCTTCACCCAAGCGATGCATCTCAAGTGTCTCCGAGACGCCATTGCAGCTACAAACGCGGCTGGGAATGCTCCGCGCTGGTTCGCACCGGCGCTGGACTTATTCACAGTAGCGCTCCGCTCTCTCGGCTCCGGGTTCGACATTCTCTACGCTAACCTACGCGGCTTGCAATGGGCGCCGTTGACCAAGTACTGGCGAGTTACGCTACGGTTGTGGTCGGACCTTACCATCTCCCATGGGACAACGGAGTGGAAACGCAACGTGCAGACGATGCCGCTCTGGTTCAACATCTTCTTTTCGTTTGGGAAGGCGAGGACCCCTCTCAGCGAGGTGAGCTCGACGACCAACAGTGCGCTCAAGGCTCTCGGCTTCAATCGCCTACGTGATTACGTCTACTACCATGGTGACTATGCTACGGCGGAACTGCTACATGGTCTACTATCGGAAGATCTATTCGCCCGACCGCACTCGAAGACCCGACTGATCAACGATACGATGGCTCGCTTCAATTTGGTTACGCCTCTGGATGGCCCGCTCATCGGGCCAACTCGTGCGGACCACGTGGAAGCGGCTTTTCACGATTGGCATCTCGACGGGACACCGGTGATAGAAATGAAGAACAAACACTTCGTACGACTACTATTGAAGGCGCGTACGGACCCGAAGATCCCCACGCTCGCGTTGGAACAACTCGGCCTCAGTGACTTTACGCCCGCGGAAGACACATGGAACAGGGAGATCTTGTGGGATCGCCATGTCTTGCCAGTCTGCGCGGACCTCAAGTTTCGGCTTCAGCACAATGCTCTTGGCTTTCGCTACAAGTTCGCATGGCGCACGCAAGTTACTACGTCTACGACTTGCGTCCACGACTGCCCTACCACAGAGAATGCTTTGCATCTCTTTTGGGACTGTGTCGTGGCCCGCTATCAATGGGACTTTTACCTGCGGCCGTTTCGAGAACTCATTGACGGAGCAATCGATTGGCGTCTGGTTCTCTTCCCGAGTTCTATTCGACTTCAACTCTCTACGGTTCGAGTTTATGGAGACTATGCACTTCAGGCTATCTTCAATTTTGTTCGATGCTGTGTTCTACGGGCACTTTGGCTTCATCGCAACAAGCGGCTGTACAACCCGTCTGTCACGACTTCGGCACCCTTTGTCAAGCATCACGCGCTGGCCTACATCCGCCTACATCTACACAAGTTTCGATCAATGGCAACTGGAAAAGGAAAGGAGAAATGGGTGCGAGCAACGGATTTTATTACGGATGGATATGGTTTGGAGCGAATTACTACGTCTACTTCTACGGGCACGACTTCAGCGAGTGCAACTGACGGCGTCGTGCCATCGTCAGTGCAAGTGAGTGACGCTTAGTGCAAAGCCGGCCCACCACGTCAAGGTGGTCACTCGTCGGACCGGTAAGGGACACCCGGATTGCTCGGGGTGCCCCGAGAACGCGTCAACGTCCCCAAGGGAGGCTCAAACTACCTGGGTCTGGTAAAATGCGGCTTCATCACCTAGGCGTTCCACGGCCCAAGCTATCCCCCGCAAGTCGATTGGAAGCGACAAGTTCGACGACTCAAGGTGCTTTCACGCGGAATGGAACCGCGGCTGACCGTCTCCCTTTCAGGACGGCCACACTTTGAGAGTCTCCCCGGACACACCCCAACCTAGATCCGATCAAGTCGAATCCGCCAGCCTCCCCCCGCTACAACGAGCAGGTTCGACCGTACTGCACAATGTGCAAGCTCCACCCACGATTCATCTCAAGCATGCGGCCTTAGGGACCCCACGCGAGGACTACCTGCGTAAGTGACGACTCCTCTCGATCCACGCACGAATTGCAACACCAAAGCCACCGCTGAGTTTCCTAGGCTCAACAGATCCTCGATGCCAACCCCCTTGCAGATTGAGACTCGTCCGTTTTGCCCGACGAGAACCTGGTCCGAATCGCGAAGCGTTTCTTCTACTCGCCCGGCGGCTCCAAGGTGTCTGGACGATTTTCATCATGACCTATCAAGGTCGGTCCCGACTCCCTGCCGCGCCGTTTGAGGGCTCACTCCATGCCCCAAGTCGTCTGGAAGACTTTGTGTCAAGGTCGGTCAGACCCATCCAGATGATGACTTGTCACACTTCGTGACTGCTTCGCAATCCCACTGGTGATCAGCTCGCCAGTCAACTCCTTTATCGCCCGCAGCAGAACAGCCAAGCCCAAGTTCATCCAAGCCGAAGCCAGACAGACAAGAACCCAGCCATTCCGCCGCAAACTTCCGGAATCGGCCGTTGATCATCTCACGTTGTTCTCGTCGACGTCTCGAGTACACCAAGATGCTTTACGCCGCCATACGTGCGTTTTTTCGGCTGCTCACCGAATACCGATAACCCATGGCGGAGCTCTCCCGGTGCGACGAACTGTCTTAGTTCCAGGCACAGACGTTTCCAGCCGACCACTCCCCCGGTCCGACCGTACTGCGTCAGCGACTCTGAAGCTGCAGCCACCTTTGTTGTGTGGACATCTGCCTCCCCCCGCTCACCCGGGCAGGAATCAGACTGCGCTTCGTCGTCTCATTAAATTCGCACGCCCAGGCCGAAGCCCCGACGCTGATACTCGTTTCCAAGTTCTTCGACATCATGACATCTCCAGGTTGGTATTCTGTGTCCCCCTCTCATCCCAGGGCGGAACTCAGGCCGCAACTCGAAGAATCTCTCAAGAACACAACGTCCGGACCGAAGTCAAGACTACGTTCTTCAACGACTGCTACAACACGCTGCGCCCCCCGTAAGGTTGAAGTCTACATCCAGCCCCCATCCCCCTCTCGCCGGGACAGGAATTGGAATATACTACGCAAGCTCGCAATCACGATCAACGGATCAGTGCCCAAGACCGAAGTCCTGGACCCATCTCCACCAGGTTTCCAGCCGGGGTTTGTACCCCCAGACATCCAGAGCGCACTGGACCATGCATCGCAGGCCGGAAGCTGTTTTTTAGAGAGGAGGTCTCCTCTATATACGCTAGCCTCTTGCGGAGAATTCTCCCCGCGTTCTACATATTTGCTACTTTAGGTTTGGAATTAAGTCAATGTAATCAACATTCCCAGCCAAACTCCCCACCTGACGATGTCTTCCACGTAGCTCACCCAGACAAAAGCCCGAGATTACAACTAGAACTGAGCGACCGCGAGGCCACCCAGATGCTACATCATGGTATAAGTAAAACAACATTGAGAGTAGTGGTATTTCACGGACGGCAGAGCCTCCCACTTATTCTACACCTCCCAAGTCATTTCACAACGTCAGACTAGAGTCAAGCTCAACAGGGTCTTCTTTCCCCGCTGATTATTCCAAGCCCGTTCCCTTGGCTGTGGGTTCGCTAGACAGTAGATAGGGACAGTGGGAATCTCATTAATCCATTCATGCGCGTCACTAGTTAGATGACGAGGCATTTGGCTACCTTAAGAGAGTCATAGTTACTCCCGCCGTTTACCCGCGCTTGGTTGAATCTCTTCACTTTGACATTCAGAGCACTGGGCAGAAATCACATTGTGTCAACACCGTCTCCGGCCATCACGTGATGCGTCCTCTACCGACGTCGACCGCCGATTTGCAGCGCTTGCGCCCCTTCCCACCCCTGTCGAGCAGACGCAATGCACGCAGATGTGGATCCCAGCTGGCCGCGTCGCTGCCGAGCACACCCTACGTGAGGTGCTCGCGTCGCTGGACTCGGATAGCCAACCGCAGGTGTGGCGGGATGCCAAGCCCCATCTTCGGGATTTCAACACCTCCCCGCGCAACGGCATCTCCTTCGTCTGCACCTCCGACCAAGTACTTCAACGCCTTGGAGGGGTCGAGCTGACGATCTGTGGCCAATCTGTTGCGATCCGACGCTACTCCAGCTACGACAAGCTGTACTACGTGGACTTGAGGCGTCTACCGGCTGATACTACGGACCTCGCGATCTACGACTGGTTCGTCGCCCGGGGTGCTCGTCCTATCCTGATTACGCCGTCTCTTGGCGTTGGCCAGCTGATTTCCCGCGCACGCACGGTGTATTTCAACGCTGTCCAATGCCCGGACGCGCTCTTTGAGCCCAACGGTGAACCGCTCCGGGAGATCTACTTCACGGATGGGGAGAAACCCTGCTTTGTACAGCACCGGCTCTTCCGCCTCAACCGTGTGAAACCCCCATCGCTTCGCCAATCACCTCGCAAGGCTTCGGCAGTGTCTGATGCCAGTATGCGCGGTTCTGACGAGGCGGCTGCGCCACCGCTTGATTCCTCGCGTGTCTCGCCACCACTGGATCCCTCCGGTGCGTCGTTGTCGCAGACCTACCCGACTGTCGCTTCGTCGTCACTGGATTCTTCAGCTGTCTCATCAGCGCTGGATTCTTCGGATGTCCCGTCTCGTACGTCATCCGGCCGCCCCCGCTCTCAGGCCGCGGAGTCGCAAATCCACCGAGTGATCCTAGGATCGGTCAACGCCCGGTCGGACCCCGAGTGGAAGCTGGTTCAACATTCGCAATACGGTATCGTGAACCGTGGAGGTGGGAAGTTCATCGAGCCACCCGGCGCCATGCCGTGTGAGCTCTCTGAAGACTCCTCGGACCCCCATGCGCTGGTCTATTCGATCCCCGTTACGCCCAACACGTACCGAGTCCTGGCCGATGAAGGCTTTGACGAGTCGCTTCCGCCAGATGCAGACTTGGAAGCCGAACTTGTTGAAGATGCCGGGATGACGACGCCTGTTTCTGGTTTTACCGCCGACTCTGCCCTCCTTCCGGATGAGGAATTCACTCGCACCCTCAAGAGTGTCCGCCAGATGGATCTGAAGGTGGAACGGGTATCTGTGGAGGAACTTCAACTAGCGATCGACGAATTTCTTGAACGCGACGTGCTTACGTACCAGACGCACGAAGATGTGCTCGCCGCTATCCAAGCGCAACCCGCGTACTTCCGCCGGATCTTCTGCCTCCCGGCCGACCGCCAACACCAGCTGGTCAAGGCGCACGCGGTCTACCGCACCATCTGTGCAGAGCCGACCCAGGAAGATGAGTCCGGTGCGTACCTCGATCGCCTCCGTGGTCGCTACGATTCTATCGACTCTGTTGATGCCGCCGCTTTCTTCGAGCGTATGTTCCCGGGGCAACCTCAACAGGATGCGGCGTTTCACAGCGCCCTATGCGACTTGTTCCTGATGGTCTTCGCGCCCGGTATCTACATCGACCCCATCAAGGTTCAAGCAGTGCTCCCAGACCGTTCCGCTCCAAAACGGCTCCGGCATGCACCATTCCTGCTCTGGAGTGACCTTACCCTGATGTACGTCGCGCGCAGTGATGTCTGTACACTGTTCATGGACGACCGACGCACTCCGACGATGGTGGTGGCGGCGTTGCAGCATCTAAAGTCGGTTGACATTCCTTCGGCGGCTGAGGCCGGACCTTCTCGTTTGGTCCACCCTCGCCTCTAAGGAAGTCTGGGCTTTTAACGGAGTCTCGCTTAACATGAATGGGATGAATGCAACCAATCTCAGCATGTACGAGCGACTTCTCTCGACGCATCAGTTGGTGGCGTTCCAAGAGACGAAGTTCAACCAAGAAGACTCCATGCAGACCAACGACCATCACATCCGCACGGCTGACTCTGGGGCGCGCAGCTTCTGGTCCCACACTACGTCCGGCGTGTTCAACGAAATACGTGGTGTGGGCCTTGTGATGTCCTCCGCGTCCCCTTTCGGGGATGTAGAGGACCTCACGGCTCGCGTATCCAAACCTCAGCTCTGCAACCGTTATTTACTACTCAAAACCACCCTCGGTGACAAGCGGGTCTACATACATGTGGTGTACGCACCTGATGATCCCCGAGCACGTGGCGAATTCTTTCGTGCGTTACCTGTTGACTTCGACGACGACGGCGGCTCTGTTGACGACGGAGATGGCGACAGCGGCGTGACGCACATCGTACTGGGCGACTTTAATGTCACGCTCAATGACAACCTGGACCAAGCTTCACCGTCCCTTAACCAGCATCGCCCCGGCCGGGCGGAACTTTGTGATTGGATGGACGCGCTAGGGCTGATGGATGCCTGGCGCTACGTGAACCCGGACGTCCGTGACTTCACCGGGCCGACGCGAACAAATCGGATCGACTACTGCTTCCTCACGGTGGACCTGCTACAGGACCATCTGGCAACCGTTCATCACGTACGGGACCGCAAGTGGCATCATGAAGATCACATCCCGGTGGAATTCAGGCTTCAGGCCAAGTTCTTACCTCAGATGAAACGCGCCCCCTGGCGTTGCCCGACTTGGCTTCTTCGCAACTCCGACGTCCAGAAACATCTGATTGCATCGGCAGAAGCTCTCGCCGACCGCATCAAGATCTTCCCGGGTGCGAACCCTGGCTGCCTTCTGGATGAGCACAAGCGTGTCGACTGTATCTACCTGCGACGGAAATGGTTCGAGCTTCGGAATGCTGACGCGAGAGCAATGGCTGCGAAGGTGGAAGCGGCAAACGACGCTACTGACCTCTTCAACGTCGCGCCTACGGAGGGAAACAAGACAGCGTTAGACCAAGCAAAAGAAGATCTCAAAGCGTACCGAGCTTCAATCAAGGAACGCAATGAGTTCAAGAAATTCGCAGCGGACTTACACCAGAGCGAACGCGCCACGAAGTACTTTTTCCGGGCACCGCAGAAGGACTATCTTCGATCGCCTATTACCGAGCTGCAACAAGACGACGGGACCGTGACGGAAGACCCGGCCAAGATCGCGGAAGGTCATCGCCGCTATTGGGGGAAGCTCTTCCAGTCGACCTCTCCGGATCTCAAGTCTTCTCGATCAGCTACGTACCAACCATTACGGCTCGCCAAGCTGCTTAAGGACACGGTGGCCAAACTTACGTCTGCCCAACAAGCAATGCTGGACGCGCCGCTGACGGCGCACGATTTCTACCTGGCCATCACGAAGTCGAAGAACGAGAAAGCCCCGGGACCGGACGGACTGCCGATTGAATACTACCAGGTGGCTCCCGACTTGTGGGCGAGCATCTACGTGGTCATACACGGCTTCCAGTTAGCCAAGGGCCAGATGACCAAGTTTCAACGGCGCGCTCATCTGTCGCTGCTGTACAAGGCTGGTGACAGGTCCTTACCGGAGAACTATCGGCCCCTTACGCTCCTGAACCACGACGCGAAGCTGGCGCCAAAGATTCTGGCTCAACGACTTGGGGAGGTTCTACCTGCAATCATACACGAAGATCAGAAGGGGTTTGTTCCCGGACGCTCCATCCGGCACCTCCTCCTCCAGTTTCAGGACCTTCAAGAGATCTGCCGCGCCCGATACCCGGACGCCTGCGC
>NW_009258137.1:118208-135481 GCF_000149755.1 Phytophthora sojae | reverse complement strand
ATGGTCCTTCAACACTTCGGAATCGGCGCCACGTTTCGAGCGTGGGTGAAGACTTTCTACCATCAGACTTCAGTCAGTCTGTTGCTGAACAACTCGCCTGGCGACCCGTTCCTTCTGGGGGCCGGCGTTCGGCAGGGCGACCCACTCTCCCCAGGTTTATTCGTGGTGTTCGTGGAGCCGCTCTTGAACTTTCTGCGGGCGCGGCTTTCCAGTCGCGGGTTAGCTGTTGAACACGTATCGCTGCCTCACTTGCTGATGGCTTTTGCCGACGATTGCACTGGGCTACTGCGGGACGTCAACGACGCGACCACGTTTATCGGCCTTGTCCAAGAGTATGCAGACGCCGCCGGTCTCCGACTCAACGTGAAGAAGACATGCATTATGCCCTTCACACGTCATGTATCAAAGGCTAAGCTGGCTCACCTTCGGCAGTCGACTGCCCTCAAGGTGTTGGGCGTCACAGACACGGTGAAACTACTGGGTATTCTACAGGGCGCGTCGGTTACCGATGACCAACGGCTCGACGCGGTGATTGCTAAGGTTCGGGCTCGGTGTGCCATTTGGAAGTATCGGGCGAGGACGCTTCGCGGCAAAGTGGTTCTACTTCAAAGTATTATCCTACCTCTACTCTGGTACACAGCCGCCGTGACCCCGGTCACCCCGGCGGTGGTTACGAAGATGAACATCATTGTCCGCAATTTCGTCCACGGCCAGGATACCGATCTCGATAAGGCTGCGGCGGGCAAGTTCGAGCAGGATTGGATCTACACAAGTGTGAACAAGGGCGGCCTCGGTCTCAAACCGATCAAGGTCTTCACCCAAGCGATGCATCTCAAGTGTCTCCGAGACGCCATTGCAGCTACAAACGCGGCTGGGAATGCTCCGCGCTGGTTCGCACCGGCGCTGGACTTATTCACAGTAGCGCTCGGCTCTCTCGGCTCCGGGTTCGACATTCTCTACGCTAACCTACGCGGCTTGCAATGGGCGCCGTTGACCAAGTACTGGCGAGTTACGCTACGGTTGTGGTCGGACCTTACCATCTCCCATGGGACAACGGAGTGGAAACGCAACGTGCAGACGATGCCGCTATGGTTCAACATCTTCTTTTCGTTTGGGAAGGCGAGGACCCCTCTCAGCGAGGTGAGCTCGACGACCAACAGTGCGCTCAAGGCTCTCGGCTTCAATCGCCTACGTGATTACGTCTACTACCATGGTGACTATGCTACGGCGGAACTGCTACATGGTCTACTATCGGAAGATCTATTCGCCCGACCGCACTCGAAGACCCGACTGATCAACGATACGATGGCTCGCTTCAATTTGGTTACGCCTCTGGATGGCCCGCTCATCGGGCCAACTCGTGCGGACCACGTGGAAGCGGCTTTTCACGATTGGCATCTCGACGGGACACCGGTGATGGAAATGAAGAACAAACACTTCGTACGACTACTATTGAAGGCGCGTACGGACCCGAAGATCCCCACGCTCGCGTTGGAACAACTCGGCCTCAGTGACTTTACGCCCGCGGAAGACACATGGAACAGGGAGATCTTGTGGGATCGCCATGTCTTGCCAGTCTGCGCGGACCTCAAGTTTCGGCTTCAGCACAATGCTCTTGGCTTTCGCTACAAGTTCGCATGGCGCACGCAAGTTACTACGTCTACGACTTGCGTCCACGACTGCCCTACCACAGAGAATGCTTTGCATCTCTTTTGGGACTGTGTCGTGGCCCGCTATCAATGGGACTTTTACCTGCGGCCGTTTCGAGAACTCATTGACGGAGCAATCGATTGGCGTCTGGTTCTCTTCCCGAGTTCTATTCGACTTCAACTCTCTACGGTTCGAGTTTATGGAGACTATGCACTTCAGGCTATCTTCAATTTTGTTCGATGCTGTGTTCTACGGGCACTTTGGCTTCATCGCAACAAGCGGCTGTACAACCCGTCTGTCACGACTTCGGCACCCTTTGTCAAGCATCACGCGCTGGCCTACATCCGCCTACATCTACACAAGTTTCGATCAATGGCAACTGGAAAAGGAAAGGAGAAATGGGTGCGAGCAACGGATTTTATTACGGATGGATATGGTTTGGAGCGAATTACTACGTCTACTTCTACGGGCACGACTTCAGCGAGTGCAACTGACGGCGTCGTGCCATCGTCAGTGCAAGTGAGTGACGCTTAGTGCAAAGCCGGCCCACCACGTCAAGGTGGTCACTCGTCGGACCGGTAAGGGACACCCGGATTGCTCGGGGTGCCCCGAGAACGCGTCAACGTCCCCAAGGGAGGCTCAAACTACCTGGGTCTGGTAAAATGCGGCTTCATCACCTAGGCGTTCCACGGCCCAAGCTATCCCCCGCAAGTCGATTGGAAGCGACAAGTTCGACGACTCAAGGTGCTTTCACGCGGAATGGAACCGCGGCTGACCGTCTCCCTTTCAGGACGGCCACACTTTGAGAGTCTCCCCGGACACACCCCAACCTAGATCCGATCAAGTCGAATCCGCCAGCCTCCCCCCGCTACAACGAGCAGGTTCGACCGTACTGCACAATGTGCAAGCTCCACCCACGATTCATCTCAAGCATGCGGCCTTAGGGACCCCACGCGAGGACTACCTGCGTAAGTGACGACTCCTCTCGATCCACGCACGAATTGCAACACCAAAGCCACCGCTGAGTTTCCTAGGCTCAACAGATCCTCGATGCCAACCCCCTTGCAGATTGAGACTCGTCCGTTTTGCCCGACGAGAACCTGGTCCGAATCGCGAAGCGTTTCTTCTACTCGCCCGGCGGCTCCAAGGTGTCTGGACGATTTTCATCATGACCTATCAAGGTCGGTCCCGACTCCCTGCCGCGCCGTTTGAGGGCTCACTCCATGCCCCAAGTCGTCTGGAAGACTTTGTGTCAAGGTCGGTCAGACCCATCCAGATGATGACTTGTCACACTTCGTGACTGCTTCGCAATCCCACTGGTGATCAGCTCGCCAGCCAACTCCTTTATCGCCCGCAGCAGAACAGCCAAGCCCAAGTTCATCCAAGCCGAAGCCAGACAGACAAGAACCCAGCCATTCCGCCGCAAACTTCCGGAATCGGCCGTTGATCATCTCACGTTGTTCTCGTCGACGTCTCGACGTTCGTGTCAGAACGTTAATATCTAGAACCACTCTTCAAAAAAGTGTTTTTTAGAACTCCATGTAACACAGAAGTAGTAAATCAGCCCTCAACTAAGCCTAGGAACCCCTCACCGTCCCCTAGACCTCGCCTCATTAGACTAAATCACCACCTCGAGCGGCATAAAATAACATGTAAATCGTCAACTTCTCCCCGAGCCCTCCTCCAGCTCCAGAGATCTATTTCTAATCTACAGCTACCCTACACCTAGATTTGGAAGCAATCTAGAACATACAGATCTGCTTAGAAACCCCTCTCAGCCGTTTCTAACCGTCATTTCTATCTATTTTTAGCACTTCACGAAACCCCTGAAACCGCCATTCCACAGTGTAATCTTGCAGTTGGCTAAGGTTCGAAAAAAATAGTAGACTGATGGGTTTTGACCAAGCGACGGTTACACGTGCGGGAGAGAAACTGACTAAATTTGAGTGATGGGTTTGACCGTTACGTGGTCTGTCACAAGTAACGGTTTTGATGTCTTAGAAAGATTTTGACCACATCAATCAGTGGTGTGAGCGACATCAAACAGCGGTGCGCCACACCAATCAGCGGTGGTCCACATCAGCCACAGACGGACTTAGGCTAGGTGCGCACATTAGATACGCAGTGGGATGCGAGAACGGGCAGCTTTGGAGCCATATGGTGCCCATAACCGGGCCATTGACGACTACTTCCCCCGATATCTCAGCAACGGCACCGAGTTATGACCTGGTCGGCATACCGTTAGAAAGAGGAAAGATGGGGGAAATGATTCAGGATCGAGATGGGATGATTTGAGCAAACAAAAACGGTACTTCCAACTTTGGACCGCCATAGCTCGGCACAGACTTGGGCTCAGTCAGAGTGTGATACGGCATTTTGTTTGGCCAAGAAAGGGCAATCGACCTGGGGTAGAGCACGGACGCAGGGAGGGTACATAGAACGTTCTCCCTGTACTCCCGGGCCCCTAGCTCGGCAACCACTTCGATTAAGAAGGCCGGACCGGTACCACCAGGTGTGGTACGAGACTGGCCACACGTGGGAACAAAAACTAGACACCTGGGTGGGACATAAAAGGGACATAGCCTTATTGTAAAATTTCGGAAAAATTTAATGTCAAATTTCGAACCTGGAATTTATACTACCGGATAGCGCGTGAAAAAAGGCACCTGCCCGTACAAAGATATGTTGAAAAATGTCAATACCTACTGTGATATTTCGCTTAGTAGTAAATTTAGAATACTGACTTCATTTTTAGGAACTAGGATTTGCCACCTAGCCCATCGGAAAGAGCGCAAAGAAAACCCCCTAAATGTACAAAGACATGAGACCTAACTCTAAATTTAGACTTTCAAATTTAGAATTTCTAATTTTTGGGATTTTCAAAACTTTATACTCAATTTTTTTATTCAATTTTGGAGGCTCACATTTCTACCCTCAAGTTTTCGAAAATTTATAGTTAGAAGTATATGCTCACCAATTTTCGCGGGGCTACGTGCACGGGAAGTGACTAATCGGTGTTGCGGGTACCACTTTTTGGGCCGGGGTGACGACCGATGTCAAGTAGCAAGATCACTCGAGGTTCTGGGATAGCTCACATGTCAAAATCCGAAAGTACCGACTTTCGATTCAGCCTTGTGACCCTAGCCCCCTAGACGTAAAATCGCGCGGGGAATCCAATGAGCATAGTGGCTCCGGCTGAAAATGCACCGTTTTTGAGATATGGGCAAAAACGTGTGCGAAATTTTAGCGTTTTTCGAAAATTTTGAATAACTTTTCGAATTTTTAAAATTTTCAACATCTGTTTTCAGATTCGGCTTTCTCACGTTCGCGCGCATCTGAAACATATGTCACATAAAAAATACTCGGTAACATAAAAAGTACGGGTTGTACATAAAATCTGACCTAACCACGTGAAAGAGCGGGTCGAAATACCCCTATACCGAGCTCGACAAAGACGAGGCTAAAGTGGTTCTGGATAACATAAAATTCCCTTTAAATTATAAAGTTTCGCAGTGTTCCCATAACATCTGGCCTTACCCGACCCCTGGACGTGAAAGAGCACCATCGAAAACCTATATCCCACCGGGTTAGCCAGATGGGCACTCACATGTGTCCTGTCTAGAGCGTGCCCAGAATACCACCTGAAAAAAGCATATTCAGTTTGAGAGGGTTCCACTGCCCCGTCTCTTGATCCGAGGTCGGGACATGAAAGGGCACCCTCGAAAACCTATATCCCACCCGGAGATAGAGACGAGTCACTTCATGTTGCCCCTTTTACATAGCAAACCCTGTTTGTGCATAACCCCATGCCGTATGATAGGGTAGGACTGCCCGTTCTCGTGCTACCGGTCCGGCATCTGAAAGAGCACCCTTCAGAACCCCCCTTCCGATGCCGGGGTCAGGTGAGACTCCATACTGGAAGCCAGTATAAACGAACTTCTAAAATAGTGGGTGTGCCACATATATGGTACCCTGTTGAAGTTGGAGTGGACCACCCCACATATATGTGTAGTACACCGTCTGATGTACCCCCACACAAAGTAACACTCTCCAATTCGCCCTGGGGCAAAAGTTATAACTCGTCAAACGCAACAAGCAAAAGTGTGTGTGTGTGAGGCAAATACCAGCAAAAAGGTAGACAGCACCCGGACTTCCCCGGTGGTCACCCACCCGAGTACTACCCGAGCTTGAGGCTGCTTAACTTCGCAGAGAATCAAATTTCATTACACTTTAATTCTGCAATGTGCCTAGCTAGTTTAAATGGCTATGGCTAAACTAAAGAGGAGTGAAGAGTGGGTTAATCCAGTCTCAAGGACCCAGTCCATACAAATGGATAAACCAGATCCGGGGCCCGGCCCATACAAATACAAGTATAGCGAAAACACTGTGCAACCCCAAACGGGACTTCTCCGATCTTGAAAATTCCAGTCCCGAATGGTGCAGTGGTCGGTGGGCCATTGTTCCATCCCAGAGGTCGTGGGTTCGATCCCCGCCCACGACAAGCAGGTCACTCTGGGTGGAGAGATTGGTGATGCATGAGAAGTCGAGGGGACTTGAGCGGCTCTTGGTCTGTAAACTGGATGCTTGCGGTAAAAGCTTCGGCACTGTAGTGAAGAAGTCGTTACATCACCTAGTTGGGCAACGGCGGTATGCGAAACACCGTACAAAGTATGGTGGAGCCATTAAGGTTTCCTTCGGGGAATCCAGTCTGACAACGGGTAGTAGTGGGGGGCGGTACTCCTCGGCGATCGCTAAATCGAGGGGGGTCCCATCTGTGAGCTGCGTAAGATGGGACGTGGATCGGTGTAAGCCGTGGCTTCAAACGGGCGTGATGGTAATCCAGCTTCGACGAACTTGAGTAATCCAACCGCAGAGTAATAAACTCTGAGTAAGAGAGTCCTTGAGCGTAGCAGTAAACACAAGACACACCCGGTCGAAAGGCCGGGTAGTAGTCTGTAGACCTCCAGCCTAGCACTAGGCTGGAGGTCAATTCACGTTGGTTCAGCCGCCCGGGGTAGCGGGGGGCGAAGCGTTTGGCCGTCGGCGCAGGGGAAAGTTGGGGGGAGCGAAGCGCTGGACCGTCAGCGCCGGGGAAAGTTTGTGGGCAGGCTGGGCAGTGAGGCTGGCACTGCAGGATCCTTGACCGTCGGGACGTATCAATATTAGCCCGCGAGGCACCGCCCCTTCGCCACTGGTTATGCCGAATTTTCGTCGCCGTCAACGTCGTTAATGCTGGTTTCAGTATGGCCGTCCGGGATGAGCTTCGACGGAAACGGGAGCAACCTGAGAAGAGCCCGCAGCTGCCGACACTTAAGCCCGGAATGGCTCAAGCTTTTTTGCAGGAGGACTTGGTAGAACCGTTGCACGTGGAGTTTAATCACTGCCGAAACTTGGGCTTGAACGTCAATCACATTGGGCTGCATTTCGTGGAAGCGCAGGTCGTTGCGATGCATCCAGAGGCACCGAAAAATCACCGCGCGGACGATATGCAGCAGTACAAAAAGACTGTAGCCGTACAGCTGCTTGGCTTCAGGCTTGGGTTCCACCTTAAAGAGCAAGATGTTTTCCCATTCCAGCTTGGAGTCGAAAAAGACTTGGAAGGCCGGCAGCCAGGGGTCCCAAACTTCAATAGCCGCAGAGCAGAACCAAAATAAATGCGGGGCCGTCTCCAGCGCGCCGCACCCATGATGGCACTGGGTCTGTGAGTCAGTGCGATGCTGAAAGCGGTATCCCAGAAAGAGAGCATTATGCTGCAGCCGGTAGAGTAGATCCGCGTAGACAGGCAGTAGATGCTTGCCCAACTTGAGATCGCGACTCCACATAGCGTCTGGCGGGCTCCCTTCTACTCCAAGGCGATCAAGCGGTAAAGCTGGAACCTCACACTTGAGTAAGCCCGTACGAATCCGAGCCACGGTGAGTTCCTCCAGATCGTACGCGTCGAAAACCCAAGTATGGAAAGCGCAGTAGTACTGGGCCACTTGGGGTCCGATAGGCGCCTCCACGAAGAACCGGCCCACCTTGTCGAGGAAATTCGTACAGGAGCGAACACTGGAGATCCGGCCTTGAACGATCTGGCGTAAAAGCTCAGACAGGCTCGCCGCAGTCACTGGAGTCTCGCACGCCAGCATAAAGTCGACCGGACGATAAAGGCTGTGGTTCGCCAAAATGGGTAACATGCCAAGCGGGGCAGAGGTTCCAACCAGCGTCCTGCCCTTGGGTCCGTAGGTGATGTCCACATTATCCATCAGCGGGGTTGTCCGCTTATCCGCCTTGAGCTGGAGACGCGCGGTCTTGGGTCGAAATTGGGTATTCCAGCAGAACAGCACAAAGTGCCAGTAGGCCCCCAGGCCAGTCCACCGGGTCAGACGCCGAGCCACCACGTAGTCCGGACTGGTATTGACGGGGGCGTACAGAATATCGAAGTCGCGCCCCCAAGGTTGAACCGCTTGGTCGAACAGTCGAATAATTGGCTCAACCCAAGACGGGACATCCCGACCCAGGGTTTGCCGGGTGGCGATAATGACTTTGCAGAGCATATGCAGCTGCAGGCTTCGAATCATATCGGCCACCGGGGTGATGCCGAGCCCGCCTTGACCGGGGGGTAAAAACCACCAAGCCTGGGGCAGCGCGTTGGAAGACTTGTCCCGGCACACAAACCTTGCAATAAGGGAGTGTAACCGGTCTTGAAATCCAGTTGGGGGGACATGGCAGACACTGGCCGAGTACCACAGAACCGGGAGAATAATCTGCTGCAAAATGACTGCTTGCCCTCGCAACGTGCGCGCCCGATTAACCCAAAGCGAGCACCGTGTCTGCATCTCGGTCAACAAATGCTGGAGGCGGTCCGCGTCCGAGAGGTTGGGGCCGTAGTATATACCCAGGAATTTTGTCTGGCCCTCGTTGCCAACCACAATAATACCGAGATCAACCAGCGACTGCCGAAGTGCTTCAGTCGTCTCAGTCCACGGGCGAAATGGTAGAACCACTGTCTTGTCCGTATTAAGCCGCATACCCGACGCTGCACAGAATTCTGCGACCAAACCCAGGAACACCTCGGTATGACGTAGATCGTGAAGCAGTCCGGTGCAATCATCCGCAAAGCTAATGACCGCATGTCGTGCGTCGCCGCTCCGTAGCCCTTTATCCCCCAGCTTGGTTCGGAGAAAGTTGAGTAAAGGCTCGATGAACAACACAAAAAGCGCCGGCGAAAGCGGGTCACCCTGGCGGACACCAGCGCCGAGTTCGAACGGGTCAAGAGGCCGACCATTGAACATTAGGGAGACCAGCGTGCGTGGAAACAACACTCGTACCCAGCGGCGAAAGGCGTTCCCAAACCCAAAATGCATAAGGACCAAATCCAGTGCGTCCCAGGCGACACTGTCAAAGGCTTTAGCGAAATCGAGTAAAACCGCACCAGCGGGCGAGTCCTCAGCAGAATACAACTGCGCCAGTGCTTGGAAGCGGAGGTGGGCGTGGCGAATATCGCGGCCCGATACAAAGCCATACTGGTCCGAGTGTAGAAGCCGGTCCA
This sequence comes from Phytophthora sojae, assembly GCF_000149755.1. NCBI lineage: Eukaryota > Oomycota > Peronosporomycetes > Peronosporales > Peronosporaceae > Phytophthora > Phytophthora sojae. The sequence continues at coordinate 126,300 of NW_009258137.1, read as the reverse complement.
GTATAAGCGCGAGACGGTGCGCCAGAATTTTGGGCCCCAGCTTAGCGTCCACATTCAACAGTGAAATGGGTCGATAATTACTGGGGAGCTTGCGGTCGCCTTTCTTGTATAGCAGCGACACTTGGGCTCGCCGCTGGAACTTGGTCATTCGTCCTCGTTGGAATTGCGCCGCATAGACCACCTCCATTATACGGCTCCACAGTGGCAAGTCAACCCTGTAATACTCGAGGGGTAAGCCGTCTGGACCCGGTGTTTTACCAGAGGCCGTGGTACTGATAGCCCAGTGAAATTCGTTCGCAGTAAAAGGGCTGTCCAAGTAAGCCCGTTCGGCATCTGAGAGCCGAGTCTTGGTAAACTGCAGAATCCGCGAGAGTTTAAACCGATCCCAGTTGGGCTTCCGGTGGTTATACTCCTTCGACGGTGAGCAATAAATGCCAGACCAGTTCGAATTGAATTCAGAGCAGGTTGACTCTAATTCTTCAGCCGAATCCACAGGTATGGGCGTCTTGTGGAGCACTTGGGGTGGCCGAAAAAAATACTTAGAGCAACGTTCAGAGTCGAGCAGGTCCGAGTCAAACTTCTGCTGCGACGCAAAATGGGCTTGTTCATCCAATTTCGCCTTGAGCTCATTCCTCGCAGTTGCCAGTGGCTCAGAGAAATCGTCCTCCGAGTGGTGAGCTTGGTGGTGCTGAAGCTCATTCACCTTCAAATGGAGGTTCTCAATCTCACGTTGGCGCGCGTTCTTTTTGTCGGTGAAAAGCTCTCGTAGAAAAATGGAGTCCCTCCGCTTGTGTTCATCCAGGAGACAACCAGGGTTGTAGTCGTCCCAACTAGGCGCCCGGAATGACTCAGCGAGTTCATGCAGCGATTGCTTCAGAAATTCTTGCGCCTCAGGTAGTTTAATAACCCAGGCGGGGCATTTCCAGGGAGCACGGCCAGACGGCTTGAAGCAGGTCGAGCCCAGCCGAAATCGAAGCCCAACGTGGTCCCCTATGCCGCTTAGCTGCTTGAAGTCGTGATGAACGTCTTGGAATACCGAGTGGAATAGCCGGGAGCTCACCAAGAGAAGATCAATCCGAGCGCTGCTGTTCGGACTGGTAAATTCTTGTAAATCGGGGTGTTGAAGCCGCCAAGCATCGACCAGATGCAAGTCGTTCATCCACCTCAATAGTTCGTTCCGCCCTTGAACGCGGTTCCGATCCTCTTGTCTGGCTTGATCTAGCTGACTTGACAGTACAGTGTTGAAGTCGCCCAAGACAATATGATTCGAGTCATCCTCAAAAGTATGAGGGAGGTCGGTGAAAAATTGTGCCCGTTGGCTGGGTTGGACTGGGGCATATACCACATGAATGTAGGTAGTAACCGAGTCCACCGTACCACGCACCAATAAATAGCGAGACAAAATATTCGTCGAGCTTGTAAATCGGTGCGTGACGTCCTGAAGGCCTTGAACGGGACAGGCCGGTGTGAGTAATAAACCCACTCCAGCCTGCCCCGTATAAGCGGTCATGTTATCTTGTGACCAGAAGCTGGAATTAAGCTGCGAAGCTTTCTTCCAGAGATGTTTAGCTCGTTTGAAGCTTTTTAGACCCGTGAACTTGGTTTCTTGGACCCCCACAATGTGGAAATTGTTCGAAAAAAAATTCAGGGTGCGTTGAGAGACGTTATTAAAACCATTCGCGTTGAGAGAGTACCCCCGAAGGGCCCACTGCACATTAGAGGTGAGTGGGAACAGAGGAAGGTGGCACCGAGGTGGCCTGGTTGCGTAGGTACTCAATGGTTTCGCGAAGGTCGGCGGGGAGAGGCCCAGTCAAGATGCGGTCCAGTAAAGGCGACATGATGATAGAGGCCAGGGTTGAATCATCCCACAGGAGCCACAGAGGGTGGGGCAGTGCCGATGCTGCCTTACCCAAAAACGCACCCATTTTAAACGGGTCGAGGTAGATGCTGGGTGCAATAATCTGCAGTGCCAGATCGAACTCAGCCAACTTGACCTTGAGCCAAAACTGGGCTTCGTCCGGGTAGAAGAGGCCCAGCGCTTCTTGGAGGTCAGTTGTTACCAGGTCTGGAAGCTGGCTCGACAGCCGGCCATAGACCGTGGTGTCACCTTCCGGCTCGAACGGGCGGGTTGCAAGTTCACGCAGGACCGCGTGTCCAAATGCCTTGGCCCGTAGAGCGAGAAAGTTCCCAGGAGCTTTTGAGTCGAGCAGAACTCGGTGCAGACTGGGTTGCGCTTGGACAGACGAGATTGCCGTGTCGGGGTCCGGGTTCGATTCAAAGGAGCCCAAAAATTCCTTGATAACCAAACAGAGGTTTTTGAGGGAAAGTTCCTCTACCGAGCCTTGGTACACTACGGAGTTGTGGGCGGTTTCTGCAGTAAGTTCCTTCGCTACATATGACCCCACAGAGGAGGCGGGGGTCTGAGACCGGTCCCAGAGAATAATATCCTGGTCCGGGGGGATGCTACCACCCTCCCCAGTGGCCAGCCACTCATACGAGTTGACAGTAGAGACGACTGGATAATCCTTTTGGGAGGGAGGAAGACTGCGCCATTCCTTCGCGGGGTTAGCTGCCTCCCCAAAGATGAGGCGCTTAGCCCGCAGTACTCGATCGGGGGCGAAGTCAGAGGACTTGGTGGGGGCAACCGGGAACTTGGGGGGGTTCCCGGAGGGCCCGATGGCCTTGCGGCGGACCTCAATGGCCACCTCAATCCCATCCATCGAACCGCTCTGGCTGGAATCCGACTCAGACTCATCCCCACTATGTGGCTCAAAATCCGAGTCAGACGCGTCAGCCATGGCGGCATTTTCACTCGTGTCGCTCTGGTCATCAAAAGCCGGAGGCGTACTTGCGGTGTCGTCGGCGTCGGGGCTCGGGGGGTCCGGCTGAGGCTCAGCGGGCTTCCGATGCTTGGCGCGCAGCTCCTTAATAAAGGGCGGAATCACACGGTTGTACTCTCGGCGGCGGTGGTGCACCACCGAGTAGCCTTGACCCAGGAACTGGATCTGGCGGAGCGGGGTGCGTTTGTCGATCATCACTGAAGCCGGGGCGGTTTTTTGGGCGAAATACACCCGGCGGCTGCTGGACCGGAGTCCACCCACGATGTGGGCCGGCGTGATAAACACCGGAGGAGTGCCTTGGCCAGCGAACCAGTCGTAGATCGTCCCGTCGGAGACGTCGTCGGGGAGGCGCTGCAGGTCCACGTAGTACCAGTGGGAGTACTTCGAGTACGCCTGGACAGTGAATTTGCGCCCACAAATGGTCACAGCCTCACCGCCCAGTTTAGTACAGACCTCGCGGTCCGTACAGACAAAGCTGATCCCCGCCCGGGGAATCGCCTTGAAGTCGCGCAGGTGCTCCAGGCTCTTCGACCACAGAGGGGACTGTGGCGTCGAGCCGAGCGAGGTCATAATCTCGGTATCCGAGAAAGAGACGGCCAGGTCGCGTGCTGGAATCCACATGGAAAAGCACAAATCGGCCGAGACTTGCTGGGGCACGCCCGCGAGGGCGGCGCACCGTTTGTCGCGTTCGTCGCGATCCGGGTCCATCATGGCAGCTTCTGCTTTTGCAAACATGGCATCGGTGGGCCGGGAAAATTCTGCTCGTGGAGCGGCGTTCTGCCAGGATTGGCGCCATTTGGCATCCCGGCGGGGTCCGGTCATGGCTCCCATGGGATGGGGAAAAATCCAGTCGCGAGGAGGAGCCAGTTGGAGCGGGACGAAAGCCAGTGGGGTCGGGAACGCAGTCGGGATGGGGGGTACCGGCGGTCGTGCGGCGGGGAAGCTCGAAGCTCTGGAGGGGAACGGGGAAGCGGATGCTACGTCTCTAGTGTCCCGAAGACACCTAAGCAAACACCGGCCGAAAGGTACCTCAATACCCGAGCCAAGTGTAAGTGCAGCCTACGAGCGCGCGCCAGACCCGCTTTACTAAGAAGGACAAGGCTTTTCGGCGACCACCTCCTAGACCGGCCTAGCGTTCTGGAGGCACTTTCGATGGTACCCTCGCGAGTTCCAAATCGCACTACACAAGTAGTTGAGGCAAACCCAGTCAAACTCCGAGGAGTAAGGACTTAGCGCACAGACTCTAGTCACGCAGCAGGGATGAGCCCACAGTAAAAACCGTAGGCGCCTAACTGTCTGCGTGGTTTCGAGCGATCGGGGGCTTCGGGCAGGGGGGGGCTCGGCAGTCCGGGGTCGGAGGCGGAGCGGGGGCGGCTAGCTGGAAAAAGTGGGGGAGCGAACTTGGGTTCGTCTCGGTCCACTTGGGGGGTAGCTGGCAAATTGCGGAATGCTTAACTTCGCAGAGCAGACGGGATACGGTGCTTTCAGCCTAAGATGGCCGTCTACACCAACTCATGTGTGGCACCGCTATTCATACCCGACATTCACACACACTTAAGGGGTATATGTGGACACCCCCAGGTGGACACAGGTGGACACAGACGGGCTAAACGTCCCTGGCAACCCCCCAAAGTCGGGGCTGGCTGGGTGCGTGGATGGCTACATTTTGTGTACCCATTTCGAACAGAGGTACGCTACACCACCCAATGTGCGCCACACGAGGGGGGATTGAGGGAGGTGTGTGGCACACACAGACCAAACGTGTGGCCAGCATTCACCGCCATTTTGGACAGTTTAGGGTACCCTGTGACCTACAATACTACATGCACTATGCCACATCATGGGTACACACATACACACCCAACACCTTGCCGTGCAGATAGCCCCGCGCTCCATATTCACGCACACGCACACACACGCTAATGCACGCACACCAAGGTGTCCATATACCTTCCGCACACGCGTGGTGACGGCGTATGCGACATGAATCGCCATATTCGCGCATGTACACCGTAGTGATGCATGTTCATCGCCATATCCAGCGCCACCTTCCGCCATCACCTCCATCTTCACCCCCATCACCTTCCTCCATCTTCACCTCCATATCCAGCGCTTCCTCGCCGTCACCTCGCCGTCACCTTCTCCATATTCGCGGCGCTTCCTCGCGCTTCCTGCCTAATGTTAGTCCCATACAAAACCACGCAAAACCCCATACAATTAAAACAGCGCCAACACTTAGCGATTTTTCGCAAAGTCTTTTGCTTCATTTACCATACTTTATCCTAGTCTATTTCTACGTCTTCTACGCCTACGCTAGCTACTTATGACCCGTTTCTGCTACACTCTCAGCACGCCAAAGGCCCCCCGGACTTAGCCGAAGACCCCCCGACGCCGCTGGCACTTTGCGGTTTTCGCGCAAAGTACTTCCCGCCTAAGACTTTGGTCGACCAAAGAACTTGGTGAGGAAAAGAGGTTAACAGAGTTAGGCAGCCCGCCATGCCGATCTACTACCGACTTGGCTCCTTTCGCCGCCCCATTAGCGAAAGTAAATCACTTTAGTTTTGTCAGCCTGTACGGTCGGCTGTTTGGTTTATATGTTTTTGCGGTTGGAGGGGGGGGAGAAATGTTCATTTCTGAACAAATCAATAGAACAAGGGCTAAATCTCAGCAGATCGTAGTACAAGACTACTCTCATGCTTACAACACCCCGTTCTGTAGTTAAGTCGTCTACAAAGGATTTATCTTTCCCAATATTTGAAATTACAAGTCAGCCTACTCTCCACCGCCAGCACTTGACAGGCAGCGGAGTGCGTTGCAATTGTATGATGTTGGGTGCCCAGAAGACACCTATCGCTATTCGCGGCACATCGGGAAAGGTGATTATCGTCTATTCCAGCATGGATTCTGACTTAGAGGCGTTCAGCCATAATCCTACAGATGGTAGCTTGGCGGCACTAGCTTTTCAGCTAACCGCAGTTACCAATTATCTGAACCAACGGTTCCTCTCGTACTGGGTTGGATTACTGTTTAGACAACGAACTCATCAGTAGGGTAAAACTAACCTGTCTCACGACGGTCTAAACCCAGCTCACGTTCCCTATTAGTGGGTGAACAATCCAACAATTGGCGAGTTCTACTTCGCAATGATAGGAAGAGCCGACATCGAAGAATCAAAAAGCAACGTCGCTATGGACGCTTGGCTGCCACAAGCCAGTTATCCCTGTGGTAACTTTTCTGACACCTCTAGCTTAAAATTCTAAAGAACTAAAGGATCGATAGGCCACGCTTTCACGGTTTTAGTTCTTTAGAATTTTAAGCTAGAGGTGTCAGAAGCCAGTTATCCCTGTGGTAACTTTTCTGACACCTCTAGCTTAAAATTCTAAAGAACTAAAGGATCGATAGGCCACGCTTTCACGGTTTGTATTCATACTGAAAATCAAAATCAAGTGAGCTTTTACCCTTTGGTTCTACATGAGATTTCTGTTCTCATTGAGCTCACCTTAGGACACCTGTGTTATCATTTAACAGATGTGCCGCCCCAGCCAAACTCCCCACCTGACGATGTCTTCCACGTAGCTCACCCAGACAAAAGCCCGAGATTACAACTAGAACTGAGCGACCGCGAGGCCACCCAGATGCTACATCATGGTATAAGTAAAACAACATTGAGAGTAGTGGTATTTCACGGACGGCAGAGCCTCCCACTTATTCTACACCTCCCAAGTCATTTCACAACGTCAGACTAGAGTCAAGCTCAACAGGGTCTTCTTTCCCCGCTGATTATTCCAAGCCCGTTCCCTTGGCTGTGGGTTCGCTAGACAGTAGATAGGGACAGTGGGAATCTCATTAATCCATTCATGCGCGTCACTAGTTAGATGACGAGGCATTTGGCTACCTTAAGAGAGTCATAGTTACTCCCGCCGTTTACCCGCGCTTGGTTGAATCTCTTCACTTTGACATTCAGAGCACTGGGCAGAAATCACATTGTGTCAACACCGTCTCCGGCCACCACAATGCTTTGTTTTAATTAAACAAATTGCGGAATGCTTAACTTCGCAGAGCAGACGGGATACGGTGCTTTCAGCCTAAGATGGCCGTCTACACCAACTCATGTGTGGCACCGCTATTCATACCCGACATTCACACACACTTAAGGGGTATATGTGGACACCCCCAGGTGGACACAGGTGGACACAGACGGGCTAAACGTCCCTGGCAACCCCCCAAAGTCGGGGCTGGCTGGGTGCGTGGATGGCTACATTTTGTGTACCCATTTCGAACAGAGGTACGCTACACCACCCAATGTGCGCCACACGAGGGGGGATTGAGGGAGGTGTGTGGCACACACAGACCAAACGTGTGGCCAGCATTCACCGCCATTTTGGACAGTTTAGGGTACCCTGTGACCTACAATACTACATGCACTATGCCACATCATGGGTACACACATACACACCCAACACCTTGCCGTGCAGATAGCCCCGCGCTCCATATTCACGCACACGCACACACACGCTAATGCACGCACACCAAGGTGTCCATATACCTTCCGCACACGCGTGGTGACGGCGTATGCGACATGAATCGCCATATTCGCGCATGTACACCGTAGTGATGCATGTTCATCGCCATATCCAGCGCCACCTTCCGCCATCACCTCCATCTTCACCCCCATCACCTTCCTCCATCTTCACCTCCATATCCAGCGCTTCCTCGCCGTCACCTCGCCGTCACCTTCTCCATATTCGCGGCGCTTCCTCGCGCTTCCTGCCTAATGTTAGTCCCATACAAAACCACGCAAAACCCCATACAATTAAAACAGCGCCAACACTTAGCGATTTTTCGCAAAGTCTTTTGCTTCATTTACCATACTTTATCCTAGTCTATTTCTACGTCTTCTACGCCTACGCTAGCTACTTATGACCCGTTTCTGCTACACTCTCAGCACGCCAAAGGCCCCCCGGACTTAGCCGAAGACCCCCCGACGCCGCTGGCACTTTGCGGTTTTCGCGCAAAGTACTTCCCGCCTAAGACTTTGGTCGACCAAAGAACTTGGTGAGGAAAAGAGGTTAACAGAGTTAGGCAGCCCGCCATGCCGATCTACTACCGACTTGGCTCCTTTCGCCGCCCCATTAGCGAAAGTAAATCACTTTAGTTTTGTCAGCCTGTACGGTCGGCTGTTTGGTTTATATGTTTTTGCGGTTGGAGGGGGGGGAGAAATGTTCATTTCTGAACAAATCAATAGAACAAGG
>NW_009258137.1:63208-113208 GCF_000149755.1 Phytophthora sojae | reverse complement strand
CCTCGCCTTGGTCGTACTGGCGATCGTCGCTGTCGCGACTTTCGCGTTCCGAGTCGTACTCGTCCGGCGCGACGTGAATCGCATGCACGGCGCGCGCCGGCTGAGTCGGCGGGGTCGGCGCCTTTTGGCGGAACTTGTTCGAGCCGAAGAGAGTCTTTTTCTGGTGAACCAATCCACGTTGTTGGGCACGCAGCTTCTTCTCCAGCGCCTCGGAGTCGGCGACCTCCATCAGCGTGAGACGCGAGGCGAGTTCGGCCTCCTGCGTGTTCAGCGTCCGGATGAAATGCTCGTCGTGTTCGCGCTTCTCTTCAGTCGTGCCCTCGGCGTATGGGATGTTGGCCCTCATGCCCGCGACGTTGAGCCGGTACGAGTAATCCAGAGGGGTCTCGTCGGGGCGCTGAGCCGCATGGTAGTAGCGACTGGCCATTGACACGCCCTTGCCGCAGTACTGCACCCGGAATTGCTCCATCAGCTCGGTCCATGATTTCTTGACCTTCCTGGGCAACTGGAGATACCATTGGCGCGCAGGGCCGCTCATTAGATCGCTGAACTGCCCGCACACTTCTTCGCCCGTCATCCCGTCGCGCCGCGCGGCGGACTTCAGACGGTTGAGCCACAGTCTGGCTTTCTCTTCGCTGGCGTCCCGTCCTAAGAATTCTTTCAGCTCGGAAGATGCTGAGAGGCGTACGCGGGCGAGGGCTACGCCGCCGGCTGTCGCCGTCGCGACGGCGGCCGCGGTTGTTGGCACTTCGATGTCCAAGTCGAACAGGTCATCGGGGCCCTCGTCCGCGTCGCGTCGAGTTCTGGACCTCGTCGAAGAACGCGAACTGACCGACTCCATGGCGACATCCGCTGCCTCCTGGGGGCGAGCCACCGTGGGTGTGGGATTCGAGGGCGGCTTCGGCCCCGTCGGAATTGCGGCCGTGTCGGCGCGCGGGGTGTTCATCACTGTCGTCTGCATCAGCCTGATGATAGATTCTCTCAAGGCCTTGGGAAGCACCTCCTCGGCGGGTTTCGTCACCTCTGTGCGCGTGGGCGCCGCGGATAGCTGCATGACGCGCGGCGGCCGGTTCATGGGCATGCGCTTGGGCGACTCGAAACTGCTGTCGGAGTCCACGCTCGATTGGTATCGAGGTGGCGGCGAGGGCGTGGTCGTCGAGGTCTGGGCTGAGCCCGTCGAGGAACTCGGCGCGTCTTGGCCCGCTGAGAAACTCGTCGCGTCTTGTTTGACGGATCCGGCGAGAATCGTCAAGGGCTCCTGCACGACGCGAATCGCGCGCATCTTGAGGTCCCAGTCGCACAGCTCCTCCATCTCGAAAGATCCCAGCACGAACCCCGAGTCACGCAGCATCTGGAAGAGAGTCGGCGCGGCGTGGGCAACGCTGGTGAGACTATCGAAGTCCGGCGCGACGAAGGGGCCCGTGAAATTGCTCATCAGCATGGGCTTGAGGAAGACCAAGATCGGGTCTTGCTCCAGCAGCCAGACGAGCTCAGAGCGCGCCACGACGTACCGCACCTCTTCGACGGTGTACTGGCGCCCCGCGTCCTTGCCTTGCGGCTTGGACAGCGACGCTTCCGCCGAGTCCGGCACGCGCAGCTTCTTCTTCTTCCTCCTCTTGGGTGACTTGCGCTTGGCGGCGGCCTTGGCGGTGGGTTGCTGTTGGTCGTCGGCCTTTGCAGGCTTCCGACCAGTAGGACCGCGACTTGCGTCGCGGCCCTTCGCGGCTCCCTCGTCGGGAGCCGCATCGGGAACGGCAAACTGTTCTTCGTAGCCCTCCTGGTCGTCGCTGGCCCCGTGTCCTGTCGTGAAGGTTCCCACAGAGCTCCACGACGCGACAGGTCTCTCACTGTGCTCTCTTGCGGTCGGCGACCTTCCAGCCGACTGCGCACCTGCCTCCAATGCCTCTTGGATCGTTGGCCCGTCATTCGAAGTAGTACTCCCGGGTCGCGGCACCACTGTGGAGTAGCGCCCTCGCAGAAATCTCGCGAATGCGATCTCGCACAAACTCGGCGCGTCTGGATAGCGGTCGCGCCGAGCAAATTATTACCGGTTGTTGGAGTAGCGTATCTTCGAAATACAGGCCCAAGTCTTCGCAGGCTTCGGAGTTGGGGGTTCTTGTGTTGACGCTTGTTCCTTGTCGTAGGGCGTCGAGCCTTGGGCGTGCGGCGTTATCGGGCCGGCGTTTCCTCGGCGTTCCCGTCGGGCGTGCGGCGTTATCGGGCCGGCGTTTCCTGAGGCTTGTGTGGCTTATCGGACCTACAGGGGGTCTTGTGCACGGCGGTTATCAGGCCAGTGCGGTCCTTCGCCTAGGCAGCGCGTTATCGGGCGCCCACCTAAACGGTATACGTTTAACGTGCCTTTGTTCCAGCACGGGTCTGTGGGGGGTGAGCACCCGAACCAGCAAACGACGGGGGGCCGCGATATCGAGGCGGCTCTACTTGCCGGCGCTTGGTGGTTCCCCTGGAACCTCGGAGAAGACGGGAGGTCTTTGTGGTTCAGAGAAATTTCGGGACTGATATCCTATGTCCTTGCTACTGGCTACTCCGTACTACTGCTTGCTAAGCCTACCGCTCTGTGCCTATCCCTACTTCTGTCGTGCTTGCACTGCCGTCCTTCAACCTGATTTGCGTGGCGTAATCAAGATCTTACCTCGGCGCGTTTTGGTCGGCCGGGGTTTTGCTCGGCGCGTCTTACTCGGCGCATCTTGCTCGGCGCGTTTTGCTCGGCGGGGTTTAGGGTCGACGCGTTTTGCAGAACCGGGTGCGCTGGTCGGCTCGTCGGATGATTACGCGTCGAGTTGGACTCTGTCGCTGTGTCTCGCGGCCCATCACCCACGCCGACTTTCCCGTCGAGCTCGGCCCTGCGTCGCTCCCATCAATCCACGTCGCGTTCCATCAGCCGCGTCGAAGTCCATCACTCGCGTCCCGGCGCTTTCTTCCTCCGGCGCCCGGCGCGCCCACTTCTTCCGCGGGGTACTACACCACACCTGTTACGCGGGTGACCCGGGTTCAATTCCCGGAAGCTTCTTTTGCTGCCACCTGCTCCACTCGCTCTGCTTGCTCCTTTGCGCCCGTTGCATACTTCGCGCAGCTGCCCACCCTGCCTGGCCGCTGCTTTGGTCCTGGGCGCGCTTGTCGCGGTCAGTACAACCAGTGGGAATCGACCGGGGACCCTAGGAGCATCGTCGGCGATGGTTTCTGCGGGAGTGTTCGGACGCGGTGTGGCGCTCGCTGGGCGGTAGCAGGGTCTGTGTGGAGCGTGCCTGGGTGTTGGCAATCGCCATACGAGCTGGATTGACGCTGTACCGAAGGCGATGAGTGGTCGTGCGCCGCAGGCTGTAGTGCGTTCCGTGTGGTGTAGTGCCCAGCGAGGAAGCGGGCACGTCGGCGTCGGTGAAAGAAGGCGCTGAGACGAATGCTGATGGATGCGGATGATGAACTCGACGCAGTTCATGAAACGCGACGCGATTGATGGGGGCGACACGCGGCAGAGGTCGACGGAAAGTCGACGCGGGTGATGGGCCGCGAGACACAGCGACAGAGTCCAACTCGACGCGTAATCATCCGACGAGCCGACCAGCGCACCCGGTTCTGCAAAACGCGTCGACCCTAAACCCCGCCGAGCAAAACGCGCCGAGCAAGATGCGCCGAGTAAGACGCGCCGAGCAAAACCCCGGCCGACCAAAACGCGCCGAGGTAAGATCTTGATTACGCCACGCAAATCAGGTTGAAGGACGGCAGTGCAAGCACGACAGAAGTAGGGATAGGCACAGAGCGGTAGGCTTAGCAAGCAGTAGTACGGAGTAGCCAGTAGCAAGGACATAGGATATCAGTCCCGAAATTTCTCTGAACCACAAAGACCTCCCGTCTTCTCCGAGGTTCCAGGGGAACCACCAAGCGCCGGCAAGTAGAGCCGCCTCGATATCGCGGCCCCCCGTCGTTTGCTGGTTCGGGTGCTCACCCCTCACAGACCCGTGCTGGAACAAAGGCACGTTAAACGTATACCGTTTAGGTGGGCGCCCGATAACGCGCTGCCTAGGCGAAGGACCGCACTGGCCTGATAACCGCCGTGCACAAGACCCCCTGTAGGTCCGATAAGCCACACAAGCCTCAGGAAACGCCGGCCCGATAACGCCGCACGCCCGACGGGAACGCCGAGGAAACGCCGGCCCGATAACGCCGCACGCCCAAGGCTCGACGCCCTACGACAAGGAACAAGCGTCAACACAAGAACCCCCAACTCCGAAGCCTGCGAAGACTTGGGCCTGTATTTCGAAGATACGCTACTCCAACAACCGGTAATAATTTGCTCGGCGCGACCGCTATCCAGACGCGCCGAGTTTGTGCGAGATCGCATTCGCGAGATTTCTGCGAGGGCGCTACTCCACAGTGGTGCCGCGACCCGGGAGTACTACTTCGAATGACGGGCCAACGATCCAAGAGGCATTGGAGGCAGGTGCGCAGTCGGCTGGAAGGTCGCCGACCGCAAGAGAGCACAGTGAGAGACCTGTCGCGTCGTGGAGCTCTGTGGGAACCTTCACGACAGGACACGGGGCCAGCGACGACCAGGAGGGCTACGAAGAACAGTTTGCCGTTCCCGATGCGGCTCCCGACGAGGGAGCCGCGAAGGGCCGCGACGCAAGTCGCGGTCCTACTGGTCGGAAGCCTGCAAAGGCCGACGACCAACAGCAACCCACCGCCAAGGCCGCCGCCAAGCGCAAGTCACCCAAGAGGAGGAAGAAGAAGAAGCTGCGCGTGCCGGACTCGGCGGAAGCGTCGCTGTCCAAGCCGCAAGGCAAGGACGCGGGGCGCCAGTACACCGTCGAAGAGGTGCGGTACGTCGTGGCGCGCTCTGAGCTCGTCTGGCTGCTGGAGCAAGACCCGATCTTGGTCTTCCTCAAGCCCATGCTGATGAGCAATTTCACGGGCCCCTTCGTCGCGCCGGACTTCGATAGTCTCACCAGCGTTGCCCACGCCGCGCCGACTCTCTTCCAGATGCTGCGTGACTCGGGGTTCGTGCTGGGATCTTTCGAGATGGAGGAGCTGTGCGACTGGGACCTCAAGATGCGCGCGATTCGCGTCGTGCAGGAGCCCTTGACGATTCTCGCCGGATCCGTCAAACAAGACGCGACGAGTTTCTCAGCGGGCCAACACGCGCCGAGTTCCTCGACGGGCTCAGCCCAGACCTCGACGACCACGCCCTCGCCGCCACCTCGATACCAATCGAGTGTGGACTTCAATAGCAGCTTCGAGTCGCGCAAGCGCAAGTCTCCGGAGAAGCTCTGCGCGCCGGGTTTAGCGGATGGACCGCCGGTCAAGGCGAGAGGCGATGACATGGGGAATCAGTTCACCGCGGCAGAGATGAGGTATATGCTTGCTGGAGTGGAGCTGATCCGGCTGCTGGAGCACGATCCGATCCTGCGTTTCATCAAGCCCAACGCGATCAAGTTCACGGGTCCTTTCCGGGTGCCGGACTTTGACATGCTCACGAATGTCACGCGAGCCGCAGGGACACTCTTCGAGATGTTGCACGAATCAGGCTTCAGCTTGGGCATCACCGAGAGGACGGGAGTGTATGACTGGGACGTCGAGTCGTGGACACGTTACGATCCGCAGCGTCTTGGGACCGTTGACGGTCCTGGTCGGATCCATCCAACGCAAGGTGACTCCGCCTGGGATGCGCCCAATCTCAACGCAGATGATAACTTCGTCCCAGGCTGAGTCGATCGTGCATTCCACGTCGAGGTCCAAACCCCGACGCGACGTAGATGACGAACCCGCCGACTTGTTTGACGTGGACTTCGGGATGCCGAAAACCACGGCCGCGACCTCAACCACGACTTCACCGGAACTGGACGAGGTTTTCGACCACCTGAGCGAGCCGCCGCGCGCTACGCCCCGTGAGGTCACGCCAGCGCGTATCAAGGTTCTGCCGGATCTGAAGGAAGCAATTCCTAAGGCGCTGGAAGAGGCGAGTACGCGCTCTACGATAACTCAGGCGTCGAATACCCATGTCTCTGCGGTTCATGTCGAGCCAAGAAACTCGACGCGAAAAAACTCGACGCAGAAAATGTCGACGCGGGACGCGTCGAAGGAGATGCGCCAGCAAGGACTTGGTAATCACGCCGTGATGTCCGTCGCAGTGCCGGTTGCGACGACATCCAGGCGACCGTTGGGCACGGCGCGGGCCTCTACGACTCCCGAGCAATCGCGTTACGACGCACGAGTGCGGCCGGTCTCACTCGACGCGCTTAAGCGACTCGACCCAGGGCAAACACTCGACGTCCGCCTGCGCTCCAGCCGAGATGCACCGCGCCTGTGGGTCACGCGCAGCAAAACGTGGGTTACAACCATGTTTAAGACTAAGATCGAGCGACAAACATACCTGCGGGTGACCAACGTCACGGACGAGACAATAACGCTCGACGCAGGCACGAACGTGGGTTGGTGGACACCCTCCGATGTGTTTCCGCCTGCGCCCCGCTTCGTGCTGGCGACTAATCGACAGTACCAAGATTGGCAAAACCTTGCGTATGAAGTGACCTGCGACGAGGACGAGACCTGGCGTGACGACGAGCTCGTCTGGCCCATGTATGGATGGCCGACGTACGAAGATCTGGAATTCGACGCGCGTCGAGGTGAGCTAGAGGAAGAAGTTCACGCGGATAGCAAGCCCACATCGTACCCAGTAGTCGCTGTGAAGTCACCAACAGCGGGGCTGACCCGTGCGCCAGCGGTGGAGACGTCGACGGTGAGCAAGTTGCAGACGCGTGGCCACTCGACGCTGTCGCGCGTGGTGTTGAAGACACGGGTCGACGTAGTAACGACGTGTGTACGGTCGGACCACGGGTCGCAGAGAAGCGACAATGCGGGGCGCCCAGCTGAAGCGTCGCGAGTCGAACAACCCGTCGAAGGTGCGTCGGGCGACGAAGCGCGAGGCGCGCCGTCCAGCGGAAGGTCGCAGCAATGCGACAGGGTGCGACAGTCGAGCGAACGCGCGCAAGTTGCAAAATCCAACAGGGACAAGTGCGACAGTGTGAGATGTGAGGAATGGAACGTCTCGGAACCGTCCCAGAAGCAGTCCCAGAAGCAGTCCCAGAAGCAGTCCCAGAAGTGCGACACCGTGAGACGGACCGAATGTGACACCGTGCGCCAGTTGGGCGAAGGGTCGCCCATGAGACGGACGGAATGTGACACCGTGCGACAGTCGAGCGAAGGGTCGAGGGGACGCGACGACGTGAGACTGACCGAATGTGACACTATGCGACGGTCAGTAGCGAGGTCTCAGACCTGCGACGGTATGCGACTTGGGGACAAAGCTGGAAAATGGCGTCTTTGGCGACATTCCGCCCTCGAGCCCGTGAAGAACAAGCCGAATGTGAACTTCGACGTGGTCGACGAGGGGCCTGACGGTGGCGGGACTGGAGGACCACCGGGGTCTGCACCAAAAGAGAGGCACCGCGCCATAAACCTAGATCGATTGGTCAACCCTGAGCAAGATGCTGGTCCGAATTGCGCGATCTATCGAAGTGGCGGGTACGCCGCGGCGGGGCGAGTGGTGCGATTTCCTGTGGACAAGCCCGAATGCCACGGTGCGCCACCTGGAGGATTGCTGGCGAAGGTACCAGCTGTCACTCGACGGATGTCCAGTGAACTCAATAAGTCTGCGGTCCTGAAGATGGCGGGCAAGGCGGGCGACGAGCCACGCAGCCTGCAGCTACACCGACTTCGAACCTGTGACACACTACACGTACAACCGCGTTACGGCGTACGTCGAGGCGGGAACACGGGGCCCGACGCACTTGTTGGATGCGTGCGACGAGATCAAGAAGACAGCGCGACGAATAACTCGTCGCAGATCCGGTGCACGGAGACGATGCACCGCCGAGAGGTCACCGGGGAATCGGATCCTGGGGAACGCGGTCAACGCTCCGCGGCGGCCGGTTGCACTGGCGCGATGCACAGGGCGAAGGACGGTGCCGACTCGGCGAAGACTCAGGTGGGGGTCATCCAGCCTACTACAGCGCAGAACGCGTCGAGCCCGAGCGCGACGAGGGTGCCAGACCCACGTTGCACGACGGACAGTCGCGCTGACACGAGACGCGGGACGAGCGACGGTGACGCCAGCGCAGCAGGGGCAGGGGTGTTTGTCATACAGCCGGCGGATCACTCGCGAGAAGACATCCGACCCCGGACGTTAGATCCAGAAACAGCGTCACCTGTCAACCTCGTCGCGGAAGATTGCGACGCGAAAAAACTCGACGTGGAAAATCTCGACGCGGAACGCGACGAGGGCAACTGCGACGAGGGCAACTGCGACGAGGCCGACCCTGTCGTCAACGTGCCGGAACGAGACCCGCCGACGCCGGAGAACATGGATTTGGGGCGCGGGACGGCATACGTCCTCGTGGTGACGATGCACTCGGCTTCTACACGCGCGACGAACCCCAGAGGCAGAGCTCCAGGTGTCCTACAAGAGCTGGCTGCTCAGAACTCGTCGAGCCTGGTCAAGACCCCTCCCAGGGCGGCTAAAGGCGCAGAGAGTCATGGCCCCGGGCATTTTACGGGGCGCGGTGCGCTGGACGAAGACGCGTCTTGCGTCGGATCTGGTTGTGCATTCAAGTTTTTGGGTGGCGTGTGGGTCGTAACGAGAAACACGTCACGCGACGGTGCCCAGTCAAAGCGCCTAGGGCTATGCGTTCGACAGCACCGCCGACTCGCGCAGGTGAACGCGCTAGAAGTCGACCAAGGTGTACACGTCGCAGATCGGACTCGGGGCGGAGTCGCGACGACGGACACGGCTGAAGTCAATTTGCCGATACGGTATTGCTTAGATTGCGACAGCCCCGGTCTCCCCCACGAGCTTAAGCGCATGTCCGACGCACTGGCAGGATGCGAGCTACAACGTCATGAGTGCAACGCGACGGAAAACTTGTCGCAGACCCGGTGCGCAAAGACGCTACACCACCGAGAGGAGATCGTCAGGAAACCAGATGCCACGAAACACGGTCAATGTCGTGCGACGGACAGTCACGCTGAAGCGAGACGCGGGGCGATGGGAAGTGCCCCCGACGCGGCGAGAGCACAGGGGGGTGGCATCCAATCTGCTGCAGCGCGGAAGGCGTCGAGACTGAGCGCGACGAGGATGTCAGAAGTTCTAAATCGCGCGACGGACAGTCACGCGAAAGTGAGACGCGGGGCGATGGGAAGTGGCCCCAACGCGGCGAGAGCGCAGGCAGTTGGCATCCAATCTGCTGCAGCGCGGACCGCGTGGAGCCTGAGCGCGACGAGGATGCCAGAAGTTCTACATTGCGCGATGGACAGTCACGCGGAGGCGAGACGCGGGGCGATGGACAGTGGCCTCGACGCGGCTAGGACGCAGGCGGCCGGCAACGAGCCTGCTGCAACGAGGAACGCGTCGAGCCCGATCAGGAGGCTTGTTGCAGTGTCGAAATATGTGGAGGGTCCAACGTCAGCACAGCCCTCAGAGTGCGACGACGCGATAAACAGAAACCCACCTTGCGTCGAGGCTGATTGGGAATTCGAGGTTGCGAGGAGCGTGTCGGACGCCGCAAGTGACTCGTCGCGCGACGGAACAGAGTCGACGCGCCGAGGGATATGCATTCTTCAGAACTGCCGACTCGCGCAGGTGAACGTGCTAGTAGTCAGCCAAGCCGGGGACGACGCAGATCGGACCCGGGGCGACGTCGCGGCGATGAACAGGGCTGGAGTGAATTCGTTGATGTCATATTGCTGGGATCGCGGCAGAATGGGATCTGCCTACGGGCTAGAGCTCATGCTCGACGCTGTGCCGCGAGACGCCCCATGTGTGAGCACGTACGCTGTACGTCTTGAGACGGGCTGCACGCCTTGTCAATTTTCGGTCAAGGACGTTTCCAAGTTGAGGCCTGTGCGCGCTATGATCAATGGGACGACCCCGTCGAACGAGCCCGCCGACTGCCGCGACGAGATGCCGCTAGAAGTGAGCCGGGACACTAGCACTGTAATGAGCGACGGCGTTGCGTACTCGAAGGTCAGGGACAAGCACGCCGAGACGGTTCGCGTCGTGGTAGACTTGGCGCTCTCCTTTCGGTTCGTGCGCGACCGAGATCCGCGGTGTACGTCAAGGGCGATAATCGCCGTCGGAAAACTACCGCACCAGTGCGCTGACCCAAGCGAAAGAAGCTACAGATCGGACCGCGTGCGCAGATGCGGCGCGTCAGGTTGTGCACCAAAGCGCAAGGCAGGCCAAACGAATCGCGTCGCGAGACGAGTAACTCGCTTTACCAACTATCTTTCGACTTCCGCACCTCCAAGCAAAACCCCGTTGAAGAGTTTCCGTCACACGCCGCGACGTGTTTGGCGGTGTCAACGAACGGACCGTTTGACTCCACCGATACGTGTTTACTGGAGCACAGCCTGACACTCGCTCTGGACGAGGGTGCTTCCGAAGGGGAGAAGTCCTTGGAGCTGCATGCCGGTCGGGCTTCCCGACCTGGCTGCGCGCGCCGCGAGTCCGGCGTGACCTGGAGAGGCTGTACCGACGAACTGGATCTCAACTGCGGAAAGTGGCGGTGCGACTTCTCGCGACAGCACGCTGGTCGTTACCGTCTTGCGGCGATTTCGCGCGAGGACGTGGTGGGTGAGCGCCTGTAGTGGCGCGGTGGAAGTTGGCAGGGTGGCTGCCGACAGGTGGATAGGCGGAGAGCCTCGACTCTGGGAATGGCCGGAGCGAGGTGTTGGATGAGGAAAGTGTGGAGGACCAGCCTGTTGCTGAAGATGAGATGGCGGAGGGCCGTCTCATAAAAGATGTGAAGAAGTGAAAAGAAACGAAGGAAAAGAGCAAGGCCTACGTGTTGGAGTTACGGCTACAGCGACTACGAGCAACGACAACGTGTGGTACTAGGGCCCCTCAATGGGGTCCATGTTAGTGAACGCGACGAGGGACGTCGCCACTTGGTCTGAGGTCGGCGCGCTTGGGCGTCGCTGTCCGAGGCCTCGGACTGGAACTGCGCTGTGACCTGGCGCGTTCGATCGACAGCAGCAGCCGAGACGAAGGCGAAGACGATGGAGTCGAGACCGAACTGGGAGGCCTGCACCCGTGACGCGTTGATTCCTCGGCTCCGCTGTACCGCGGTCGGCGGACACCCGCTGAAGCTGGCGGCGGAGTAGACGCCGGACCTGGACGGTGCGTCGGAGCCCGATGAGTATCCGCGGTTAACGAGGTCTTAGCCTCAGGACCGGAAAGGGGGGCGGCAGAACGCACGCTGACACCCGTACTCGACGTAGTGGAGGTGAGACAGGAGCAGCGGGAGCCGCCGCTCGGCTTGACTCCGGAAGCCACAGCGTTTATCTCCACCGCGACGGAAGCTTCACGTCGACGGATCAGGTCGTAGGTGTCAATGTGCCCGCCTACGGACGTGACGACACCGGCAAGACGTTCTGGAAGTCCATCGCGCACGTGCTACGCCATCTACCAACCTCGACGCGCTTCCCGAAGCACCCGTCCTCAAACCGCGTCATGCTTGTCGCGGTCCTGGATAGCCACGATGTGCTCGTCCTCCAGCTCGATTACGTGAGCGCTGGAACGGTGGACTTGAGCGCTCGCGGCATCTCGCCGCTACCCCCACACGCGACGTATTCCCAGCTGCGCGAGACTTGGCCTGAAACTCGCCGATTCCTCCAAGTCGCGGATACGCGTCGCGCCCCGCCGGAGTTCTTTGGCGTGGGTCACAAGGAACGCGTTATTGCGTCGAAGGTCTACTAACAGCGGCTCGTTAAACGCTGCGCCGACTCGGCTTCCGCACGGCTCTGCGTGGGCGCATTACGGATAACGGTGAGATGCCGAACAAGGGTAGTGCGTCGCCGTCCGAGCGCGACGGACATGGTCTCTCTCAGTGACGGCGGTGTTGCACTCCTTTTTGGAGAGCCGAACCTTGACGCACTTGGTCCCTCGCGATGCTGGAAGCGTCGTGCGCTTGCTCGACGACCGCCAGGGCTTGATGCGCGCGGTCTCGCTCGGCAAAAGCTACGCCGCGTTGCTGCTCTGCAGCTACGAAGGATTGCTGCGCTTGATCGCATTCCGCCACGGTAGCGCCGAGTCGCGATTGGACCGGGGGGAGGCAGCTTGGGCTACCGCGAGCTGATCGGACGGATCAGGGAGGCGAGACCGATGTGCTTTGCTTGCATAGACGACGATGTCAGCGCAGCCTCGAGGTTGCCCGTGTCGGACCCGCTCTCCTCGACGCAGAAGTCCTCAGCGCGAACCATGATGCTTGAATGGCAACGAAGCGGACGGAGACGACAAAGAATTCGACGAATCGAGATGCGGCCAACACGCGGGGCAGGTTCTGCAACGCCACACCCACCTGGGGAGTGCGCGTGCGTGGCAGCGGGACGGATGTGGTGTAGTGCCCAGCGAGGAAGCGGGCACGTCGGCGTCGGTGAAAGAAGGCGCTGAGACGAATGCTGATGGATGCGGATGATGAACTCGACGCAGTTCATGAAACGCGACGCGATTGATGGGGGCGACACGCGGCAGAGGTCGACGGAAAGTCGACGCGGGTGATCGGCCGCGAGACACAGCGACAGAGTCCAACTCGACGCGTAATCATCCGACGAGTCGACCAGCGCACCCGGTTCTGCAAAACGCGTCGACCCTAAACCCCGCCGAGCAAAACGCGCCGAGCAAGATGCGCCGAGTAAGACGCGCCGAGCAAAACCCCGGCCGACCAAAACGCGCCGAGGTAAGATCTTGATTACGCCACGCAAATCAGGTTGAAGGACGGCAGTGCAAGCACGACAGAAGTAGGGATAGGCACAGAACGATAGGCTTAGCAAGCAGTAGTACGGAGTAGCCAGTAGCAAGGACATAGGATAGGGTAAGGACTCAGTCCCGAAATTTCTCTGAACCACAAAGACCTCCCGTCTTCTCCGAGGTTCCAGGGGAACCACCAAGCGCCGGCAAGTAGAGCCGCCTCGATATCGCGCCCCCCCCCGTCGTTTGCTGGTTCGGGTGCTCACCCCCCACAGACCCGTGCTGGAACAAAGGCACGTTAAACGTATACCGTTTAGGTGGGCGCCCGATAACGCGCTGCCTAGGCGAAGGACCGCACTGGCCTGATAACCGCCGTGTACAAGACCCCCTGTAGGCCCGATAACGCCACACAAGCCCCAGGAAACGCCGGCCCGATAACGCCGCACGCCCGACGGGAACGCCGAGGAAACGCCGGCCCGATAACGCCGCACGCCCAAGGCTCGACGCCCTACGACAAGGAACAAGCGTCAACACAAGAACCCCCCCCCAACTCCGAAGCCGCCTGCGAAGACTTGGGCCTGTATTTCGAAGATACGCTACTCCAACAACCGGGAATAATTTGTTCGGCGCGACCGCTATCCAAACGCGCCGAGTTTGTGCGAGATTTCTGCGAGGGCGCTACTCCACATTCCGTACGAACGCTGTCGGCCCGTGCGAGCGATGTCGGCGTGGCGGGGGCGGTCTGTGAGCGGTCCGATGTGTGGTAGTGTGTGTGTGAGGTGTTTTGTTGTTGTAAATGGTTGTTTTTGGTTGCAACGCGGTGAGGGTGTTGTTCTTTGTACGAATTCTCGTTAGTATAGTGGTTAGTATACCCGCCTGTCACGCGGGTGACCCGGGTTCAATTCCCGGACGGGAAGCTTCTTTTGCTGCCACCTGCTCCACTCGCTCTGCTTGCTCCTTTGCGCCCGTTGCACACTTCGCGCAGCTGCCCAGCCGTCCTGGACCCTGCTTTGGTCCTGGGCGCGCTTGTCGCGGTCAGCACAACCGGTGGGAATCGACCGGGGACCCTAGGAGCATCGTCGGCGATGGTTTCTGCGGGAGTGTTCGGACGCGGTGTGGCGCTCGCTGGGCGGTAGCAGGGTCTGTGTGGAGCGTGCCTGGGCGTTGCCATTCGACTGAGCGTGTGGGGATTATGCTTGACCTAGTTATTTGTATCGGCATATCCCGACGGTGAGTGGTAATCTTACTAGCACGAAAACACTAGGTTTAGCATCCATATGTGAATCACTGGATCGGTGACACGCCCAATGTGCGGGCGCAATCGGCCTGACCCTCCCAAGACGCGATGACAAAAGTACGCTTCCGAAGATAAGCTGTCTCGTTAGCGGCAACGTGTCAATCGTATAAATTACAAAAGGTCAGCTGGATCGACACCCCATCAAGTTTTGCATCCTGTTTAATCACATTCAGAGCGACAGGGAACCAGCACATTAAAACGCCGGTGTCGGGTAGCTCGCTCGCGCACGCCTTGTATTGCGCTTCATCTGCATCCGTCATGACAAAACTAGGAGAAAACACGACGCGAAAGTCCAGAAGGACCACGTGTTTTTTGAAAGGCTAGGCGCCACAAAGTGTCAACTCCTGTGCGCTGGGAGGTACAGCAGTATATAATGGGGTGGAATCCACCACTTCGATCTGAAATACCATGTACAAATACTGAATAGTTCTGCTTCAAATGGCGTGAGTGTTGTCCCGATGCAACAACGTTCTTAAACCAGGATCTTGCTGGATACTCAAGTAGTACTTCAACAGTTCCATGCTTGTCAAGCCAATTCGAAAGGGGCGAGTGACACATCCCGTGCCAAGCACAGACTCGGTATTCTCATTCTCAACCTTTGACTTACAAAACATCACCAAAGTATCGTGACCACGATCAGCATCGATCAAGTCGTACATAGATTCCTTGCAAAACTGTAAAGTAGTGTAGCCCTACACTCCTAAACGACATGCACTCTAATGGCCACTAACCACTGCTACCAGGGTTGCCGAGATCCAGCCGCTACCGAGGTCGCCGCGACTGCGGTTCGGCACCTGCGCCCGCCGCGAGCCGCCATCATGATGCTGCCGCTTCGTAGCGCAGCTTCCCGCAGGCAGGAACTCCCTAGTAGCAAGAGTGTTGTATAGGCAGCAATGACTGCTTCTCACCCGTATTTATACTTACAGTGTTGCCGTACTCATATTAGTATGTCATTAGGACAATTTCACGAAGTGTGAGAAGGCCCCCGGCACTCCCACTGCCAGGCCTCCGGCACTACCATCACGGGCCAAAAGGCCATTGCAATATACACATTACCTAGCAACCAACCGAGGGAATTCCTACATATTCGCAACACAGCTACCTTCAGCCCTTGCTGCTGCTCCTGGGGCACATCGGGGCTTGTGTCGTCGGGCGCGGCAGAAGCCCGGAACTGCTGATGCCTTTTGACGTGGTCAGGACCCATCACTGAGGTGCCTTTGAAGCTACTGAGTTACTAGGAGCAGTTGGAAGGCCCAGGTGGACTGGGCCAGGTCTAGCTGTACATATAGGTGATTAACACTGTTGCATTATTAGGCCAATCGCGTGCGCTGTTTTATCGTAGGAATCGCTCGCTACGAAAGTCAATTCATTGTGCATTTTCAGGTCGTGCATAAAATAAAGCAGTGACCAGCTGAGCGTGCCATTAATATTTTTGACGAAAACACCGCCGATTTTCCTATGAGTTCATACAAAGTGCGAGATATCGCCTACGTTTCGACGACAATCACCGTAATATAACCGAGTCTAAACCCCAGTTGGGAACTTTGCTGGGATAAACCGGAAAAATGCTAGGACAAATCCGAAATTCACTGAAGTAAAGTATAGTGTACCATATTTTTGTCCTAGCGGTCCGTCTAGGACAACATTTTTGATACACTATACTGAATTCATTTAAAACCGACTTTGCCCTCCCGTTTGTTATAGCATGAGGGGCGACTGGGGTTAAATA
Organism: Phytophthora sojae; assembly: GCF_000149755.1. NCBI lineage: Eukaryota > Oomycota > Peronosporomycetes > Peronosporales > Peronosporaceae > Phytophthora > Phytophthora sojae. Next base: position 97,425 of record NW_009258137.1, on the reverse strand, counting down.
GAGAAGCGAAAGCTGAATAGCTCACCCCTATAAAAGATAAACAACTTGGACTTGATTGTATACTAGCCGAGCGCCGCCGCTACGCGGCGGATAGAATTTATATTTTTGTTAGTTGTTATGCACCCGTTCCGCTCGCCTCGTCGGCTCGCTGCACTACTCGCTATGTTAGGTTAGAAATACCGAGGCTGGGGCGGGTCCTGCGGCCCCGCAATATCGTATTGGGGGGTCGCCTTCGGCGACGGGGCCGCTTCGCTTGGCAGCCTAGGTACGATTATGTGGACCACCTTATTATGTTGTCACGGGCTTCACACGGACTTACGGCGGACACACGTACAGATCTCTGTCTTAGATGTTTGGAGAGATAAATAGGAGTTTGCTTCTAACTCAGGTCAGATATAGCTAAATCGGACTTATCTATCTTGTAGGAGCTCCGTTTTATGTAAATCAGACTCAGCGGAGACTTGAGCGGCAAACAACAAGAACTGTGTCGACTACAAGGAAGGAGCAACAAGGGGCTACGGGTGTTTTGCATGGAGGGCCTAAGCCAAGACTCGACTATTGTACGAATCCCCGCTCATCTTTTCTCTCACTACCTATTAGTATTCTGGTTGCATGCTGATGCTGTGACAACTTTCGGTATGCATTGTAGGACCAAAAGCTGCTTGTGGAGCTGGTGGGACTGTTCCAAATCACGGACGTTGACCTCGGTCTCGTCCACAATGCAATGGAGCGGCTTCTTGCTTCAAAAAGCCACGCAGCGCTTATCAAGCTGTGTGAAACGTTTTGCGGCGTGAACTGGCCGTTCGAGACCATCGTAGCGAGAATGGTGACCACGAAAGACTGGACCTCGGCAGAGTTGCTAGTTCGGACGTTCGAGCAGGATGGCGACACGGGTACGATGATGGTACTTACCCCCCCCCCTAATGTTGTGCTGACTTGTGTGGATCAGCTCTGGCCAGGGCTTTAATCGACGAAACCATCAATGTCCCTGACTTTAAGCGTGTACGTAGATAAGAATGGCTGGGAAGTCACTACTCAAGAATTCACTCGTTGCTGTTCGTTGCTTAGGCGCATAGGTTTGTGTCAACCTTTAAGCTCCAGTAGCAGTATCCAGATATTGGTAAGTATGGGCGTAGTTTTTCCGATCTGCACTCACTGAGAGGAACTAACAATTGGTGTTGACAGATATACTTTACAGCCGCGACGGCCTCATGCGGCTTATTGAAGCTCAGCGTTGGCAGCTTGCACTTACTTTCGTCGGCCATGACCCCACCCTTCAAAAGGTACTTCTAAAGCACATGGTCGCTGCCGAGGAGTTGGTCCATGCAGATCAGCTCGTCAAGAAAATGGTGGCTGGGGGCGTTGAAGCCGACATCTTGCATATTCTTCAGAGTCACCAAGAAGCTGGAAAATCCGAATATCCGAGCCAACATGACCTCGAAGACGGAGAGTACCTCGCTCTAACAGTGGCGGACGATAACATTGTCTTCTGCGATGTGGAGGATGCGGTGAGAGATGCAATGCATTATTTTTTCGGGTCTTACGTCTATCAATCTCCTCTGCAAGTTGAAGAAGAACTCGATTCCACAGTAGCGGTGGGCCTGGACGTGGAGTGGAGGCCAATCACCTCGCGATCAAAATCAACGACAGCAGTGGCCAGTATCCTGCAAATAGCTTCGTCGGACCGAGTGTTCATTATCGACCTGCTAGCTCTCCATGTAAGTCGGCGTGATGCAGTGTTCAACCTTAAGGAACTGCCTGACGATTTCTTTAACCATTTCGTGTTAATTTCGTGCAGGACAACCAATTCTTGTTTGGCAGCTTCCTCCTACAGCTGTTCACATCACCTCGGTGGCTCAAATTGGGCTTCAACTTAGCTTCGGACCTGAAAGGTGCGTACGCGTGAGACCGATACTTAAGCCCACTGTTCTGCTGATTTACGTTCTGTTCTAGTTCTGCACCAAACATTTCCGGAGCGTCAGGCATTTACCACAATTCATCCGTTTTGCGATGTGAGTCATTGTTTCTTCTCCAGCTTCGACATCACTCTGACGTCGCTTTCCTTTCTGTAGCTAAATGAGCTGGCTAGCGGCTCCATCGGCGCTAGCTTATCGCAATCTGTCCGGCATAGTCTGGGCAAACCACTCGACAAGGTATGCATAAGCTGGTGTGTGGAGGTTGAATTCTGCCGATAAATGAATTCTAACAAAAAGAGCCGGAGCGCACGAGCTTGAGGCGAGTGTTGATGCCTCGCTGAAGTTCTTGCCAATGGACGAGATCCCCTCGAAGCTCGAGACCGATACTGACACTGGCGATTTTATTGCGGTGAACAGCATCTGCGTTCTTGTTGATGGTATAAGCAAAGTACAATGCGTTTAATTATACTAAAACCCTCTAACCCTCGAGTTTTGTCATCGCTGATATTCAGATACGCCGTCAGTTGTGTGCATCGACGCCAGTTGCAAGCTCGACGTGGCGCAGTTTGCAAGATTCTGCGGCGTTGGACGACGCCGAGTCCGACTGGCGTCTGCGTCCGAGTGCCGCGACGTGTTTGGTTTTCTACCGGGTACAGTCGGCGCCGTTCGGGCACAAGCGATGGGTAGACAGAAAATCTGCACAGCCACTGCAAATCGAGGTCGACGCCGACTCGCGACTTCACAGCGCTCGATACCTCGCGGCAGGGTCCGGGTCCCAGGAGGAGGTTATGTGGGTGGACGCCAAGGCTTTCTTCGCTCTGATCAGCATCAAACTGATCGACGATATCTCGATTTCCCGCGATTCTTCACGTCCATTGCCTCCAAGCTCTTCTGTCACTGGGCCCAGCACTGATGATAGCCACATTGGAGTTGGCAACGCTACCGAGAAGGAGCAAAACTTCCTCGAGCACAAGTTCCTTGCAGATTCCATGGTGACTCAGGTTGGCCGTTGGCTGCGCACTATCGGAGTCAATGTAGTCGTCTGGAATCCTGACCTGCGTCCAAAGCCACTCGAAGCAAAGACGCCAAGAGCACCATGTTGGCGTACGCTGCCGAGCAGAATCGGATTATCTTGACTCGAGACACGAGCCTCCCCAGCCGTCGCGACGCTGGAGCGTGCTTCGTGCTGTCAGACGACGAGTGCTACAAGCAGTTCCGAGAAGTCAAGTTGCAGTTCGGGCTGCTGGACCAGATGGACTCGCGCTCGTCGCGGTGTGCTCGGTGCAACTCGGACACTTTCTCGCCCATCGACGCCGTCTCGGCCCGCAGGTGAATGTCGGAGCGGCTTCGCAAGAAGGTGCCAGACACCGTCACCAAGTTCTGGGCTTGCGTCGGCTGCGGCCGAATCTACTGGGAAGGCCCTAAGTACATTCCAGCCACGAACCCGGGCGCGGAGCCGAGTTTGGACGGCCGAGTCGTCTATCGGCCTGTTCCGAGGAAACGCATCGCTGGAGATCGCTTCGACCAGCGCCACCTGCCAGACCCACTGCCGTAAGACCGATCAGCTCTCGAGTGCGCGCCCAAAGAGAGAGGGGGGTGGACGTCGCCTGCGTAAATAGTATATGATTGCTTGTACCTGTTTAGTTCTAGCTCAATCTGCGTCGTTGCTGAGCCCGCTCCAGTTCGTCGACCTCCCTCTCCAGCAGCAGCAGCTTCTTCCTCTTGAGCAACGTAAAGAACCTTATCGACTCCTCTGACTGCCGCTCCTCGCCAAACAGTCTCATGGCCATTTCGTCCTCCTGCAGGTCGTTCTTGCGCTTCAACTCACTCGCCAGCTGTTGCTGCTGCTGCATCAGCACCAAGTCCATTGACAGCGAAGGCGCCAGCGACGGGGTCGGCCTTAAGGCGACAACCTCCCTGGCCTCTCGGACTGCAGCGGTGGTGGTGGTCGTGGCTCTTGCAGTGGTAGGAGCAATGGTAACACCAGTAGTAGCAGTCGCGCCAGCACGTAGGTTGGTCGTGGCAACTCGAGTCTGCTGTTGAGTCTCCGTTGGAGCGGCAGCTGCTCTACTGCTACTGGCAGTCCGTTCGGCTTGAACTGCCGTCCACACGCTCCGCCTCTGGCCCTGTTGTTGTTGTTGTTGCTGCTGCTGCTGCTGCGTGGAAGAGAACTTTGGGCAGTTCCTGGCGCATCTCCAGCAGCCCAGGAACTCAAAGTCTCGGTCTGTCACCTCTCTAAACGTCGCCAGCGCTCTCTCGATAGCGGCCTCACTCTCCTCCTCCTCCTCCTCCCCCGCCTCGCCTGCCAAGCACTCGACGAACGTCGCGACGTCCTTCGCGATGATAAACCACCGGTTCTGCAAGGCGCGTGCACTTCTCGCTGTCTTGAGCTGGTCGTGCACGGCATCCCACAGAGTCGCACTCCCCTCCGTCCGCGCCGTCTCCACCTCCGCCGCATACGCAGCAGCTAATGCCTCGTCCTCATCGCGGCGCCACTTTGGACCATGCCCCATTGAAAAGTGAATTGTGAAATAACCCACAGGTCAAATGGGTTTATCCCAAATGCTCAATCCACCCAATATTGTTCTAAAAGTCTCGGGTAATAATAGTGAAACATTATATAAGTGTAATATATTATCGTATCACACCAACTTTAAATAAATACACTGATATATCAAGCAGTAACCATGAATATTACTACAAATAAATATAGTTGTGCTATCAAAATCAGCTAAATGCAAATCGTAGTTGTATTACTATATTTCTACCCGTGTATCCTAATCAAATTAGTATCATACATACTATTGAAAACCAGAAGACCCACTGAAACCGTAGGAGCAGCCAAGCCGTGCAACATTGCGTTAGCGGGCCCTTCAACACGCGGTTGTGATAGCAGACTGAAACCCTCAACTCGTACTTTGTTGCTTTTGGTAGGGCACCCTCCAGTATTCAAGGAACAACCAGCTCCACCACCTTATCAATAATCTTTGAGTAAACTAAGTCCACCGACGCATGTTGGAATTAATGGGGAGAGGGCTGTCCCAGCTTCGCGACGCGAAGTGTACCCTCAGGTCTTAAGGGGGGACAGAACCACCAGTAAGGATGAGAGCCTTCCTGGGGTTAGCCTGAATATTTGTGACTGGTGTACGGCGCAGCCGCTACTCGCCGGTTTTATTCTGGTTTTGGTAAGGGATTTGGCGCAATTTGTGTCCCGACACATTTTTGTCGCTCGCGGATTGATCTGTCAGGCCCGGCATTGTATTGATAACTTCTGACGCTTTCACCTGGTACCGGAAGCAACGGAATGACTGATATACTACTACATCTCGAGACCTGTTGTAAAGTACTACTTTGGTTAGTATAGTCATGAATATAGTTTATCTGGTTAGTAGTAATATAAAACTGTACTATTATATGAAATTTTCCATTTTTAGTATTTTAGTAATATTGATATTGCTGTCGTAGTAGTAGACGTAATATTATTATTAGTAGTAGTGCAGTTATTCCACCCTGAATTTAAAACCCAAGTCTCACAAACCCAATTTGGTTCAATCCGGGTTATGGAGGCGGCGGTGTCGGCGCCGATGCGGGTCTCGCAGGGGCTCGTGCGCTGGTCGCCGTGCGGTCGGTACGTGGCGTCGGCCAGCGGCAACCGCCTGGCCATCCGCGACGCGCAGTCGCTGCAGCTGGTGCAGCGCTACTCGGCGGCGGACGTGGTGCAGGCCGTGGCCTGGTCGGACGACTCGCAGCTGGTGCTGACGGCCGCGTACAAGCGCGCGGTGGTGCAGCTCTGGTCGGTGCAGGACGCGTCCTGGAGCTGCCGGATCTCGGAGGGGGTCGCGGGGCTCGTCTTCGTCCGGTGGACGCCCGACGCGCGCCACGTCGTGACGGTGTCCGACTTCCAGCTGCACGCGACCGTGTGGTCCCTGGAGGACCCGACGGCCCGGTGCACGATCCGCAGCCCCAAGCTGGCGGCGGAGGGACTGAGCTTCTCGGCTAATGGGGAATTCCTGGCGGTCGCAGAGCGGCACGACTGCAAGGTAGAGGATAGAGGGAGGCCGGCCTTTTCATTTGAATATTACGTTACGTTCTTGTTGTGTGCGTCCAGGACTTCATTGGCATCTACAGCTGCGAGAGCTGGGAGTTGACGGCGCATTTCTCGATCGAGAGCTACGACTGCGCGGAGGTTGCGTGGTCACCCGACGACGCGTACGCCAACGTGCTGCTGGTGTCGGATGTCGAGAGGTGTCGGATGTCGGTTTGATCGAGACTTTCGTGTTTTGCAGGACTATCGCCGTTCGGGATACGCACTTGGAGTTCAGAGTGCTGCTCTACTCACCGGACGGCACGCTACTGGCAAAGTACCAGGTATGACGGACGGAAATACGTAGCCATTATTTTTTCAGATCTGCCTCTGAACTTCGCTACTTTATTCGTGTGCCCTGCGGAATCCTTAGGCATACGAGAATGCGCTGGGCCTAAAAGCCATGAGCTGGTCCGCGTCTGGACAATTCCTCGCGCTCGGCAGCTACGATGAGCATCTCCGAGTGCTGAGCCACATCAACTGGAAGCCCGTTGCGGATTTCGACCATGAAAGCATCGCTGTCACGAGCTCCCACACAAATCAGGCAGCGGTGGGTGCTTGAACTCGAAGGGGGTGGAATGTGGGGGGATTGGTTGCTGATCGTTTTTTGCTGGGCAGGTTGAATACGAAGAGAACTTCGCGGACGCCAATGTTATGGACCGACCGCAAGGCAAGCGCGTCACAGTGTCCCAGCGGGGTTCCTCGCTCCTGTCCAACTCGTTGCAAGCGGCGTCTACAGCAGCGCAAGCTGCAGGCGGTAAGAAGGCACGCGATATTTGTTTCGTGACGCGGGAGCCGCCGTTTTCCGTCCGGACGCTCTCTTCTGATCCACTGTAGGTCACTCTCTGCATCATTGCCATGCCTGTAGTGACGAATCAAATCTAACATTTGCACATTGACTCTTTGCCTTTTAGGACGGAGAATCCTAAGATTGGTATCAGCCGCATGATGTGGAGTGCCGACTCGGCGTTTATCGCTACTAGGAGTGACCAAATGCCGTACAACGTGTGGATCTGGCGAACAGAAAGTCTGACACTGCACTCGGTCGTCTCACTACTGGAAAGTGTCCGAAGCTTGCGATGGGACCCGGTGAAAAACCGCCTTGCGATCACATCAGGACAGAATCGGGTGCACCTCTGGACTCCCGAGGGGATCTCCTGGGTCGATATTCCCAACGGTACGGTTCGCTGTTCTTCCCTTGTCTAGTAGCTTGCTGCTAGCTGATGGTTGACGGAAATTGATGTTTGTTCGTCATTTATCACGAGCGCAGAGGCTTTCCAGGCGCTAGGTCTTCAATGGGCCCCCTCCGGAGATGCTCTCATCGTCGTCGACCGGCAGGAATTCTGCACCATAACACTTTAATCCACACTCCGTTGGTAGAATGACCCACGCTCACTTGATTACAAACAGCAGATCCTGCGGGGTGACGAGTTCGTCCCCTGGTGGGTTGGTGAGAACATGCTGCGGGGACGTGCGGGTGCTAGCACTGCGATAAATGCCCAGCGTCATGATACTCTGTAAGACAAAAAGGCGACAAGCAGCAGGTAAGAAGATGAACGCAACAGCGACGCAGTTGCACAATGGATAACCATCTTTGTACCTCGTGGTGAAGCAGCCCTTCCACCAGCAGAGCGTAAGGACGGAAGTAATACCTCTCCGGCGCTGGAATCTGCGTCAGGCGATGGCGCGATCTCTGCACTCGGTTCGGCATTTTCATGCTCATGTTCCCGCTGATCACGAGCTGCGTCACCATCTCGATCATGAGCTGCTGGTTGGAGCACGATCCCATGAGCGCGTCCATGAAGTTGGAGAAGTAAATGTGCCCCGACGTGTAGAGCGGGCTGAAGAACGAGCTGTCAATGAACTTGACCTCCTTGAGCAGATCGCGTTGGCGAGACTCGTTAGCTGCCGCGTTTTCGTCGTACAAGGACCCGCTTCGGTCGATGAGGAACTTGACGTTGCTCGGGCGAATCATCTCGGCGACGATAAAGGGCATGGGCCTCGTCTCGTTGATGCCGTTGATCTGCAGTCGAGACAGCTCGTTCTGCAGCGCCTCGCTGATGAAGCGGTGGGTGGTGATAGCGTCCACGTCGGCCATATTCTCGTCCGTGTTCCCCTGGTCGTTCGCCTCGACGTCCATGCTGCCAGTTCTCTCCATTCCGCAGTACGACATGATCAAGATGCTGCGCGCGTGGAACATCCGAGACGTATGGAAGACGTGCATGCTGAGGGGGGAGCCTCGGACGAAGTAGAGACGCTCGTGCAGCTGGTGCGCCATGAGGTCCTTCTCCGTCACATTTCGCTGCGTGATGAACACGATGCCCGCCACTTGCTCGTTGAAGTCCGACAGGTTGGCGAGAAAGTCCTCGTAGTTGCTCGGTAAGCCACAGACCACGAAGTGGTCCCTCAGCGTTATCGGCGGCGGGTCTCGACGGAAACACAGCGACAAGTGGCGGATGCGCGTCCGGAGGTTCCCGCTGGCTGCTACCGAAGGCCGCGTGAGGGGGGCGGGCTCCCAACTCGATGGGTGGTTGTCGTCTTCGGCTTGAGCGAGTTGCTGAGCTGCCACTAGGTCGACGAATTGTGGGCCAGGGAATGAAGGACCGAGGAGGTCGTCGCCACAAGCTGACGGCTCCTCCGTCACAGATCTTCGAGGCTCGTGTACAGCCAAGTCCAAAGTGCTGGGGCTTGGCGTCGGGACTGGCGTTTGACCGGAAGTTTGACTCGCAGTCAGGGTTTTGTCGCTTGACTGCTCCGTGATGCTGTGCGTACTGCGCTCCCTGGCGCTTCTGGCGCTTCTGGCGCTCAGCGGCATTCGACTTGACAAGGGCTTGACGATCGGGTCCTTCGAGCGGCCACTGGGTGCAGCCGTTGCCTTTTTCACGAGCTCAGCGGGAGTTAGCGCGATGACGGGGACGACAGGCTTGGGAGGTTTGTGGTCGGGAACTTCAGGCGGGTCCACGGGGTTACCCAACGAGTAATTCTGGTCCATTGTGAGCTGGCTCAGCTCCGTCTGCATCCTCGAGAAGCGCCGGGCATCCAGGCGATTTTCCTCGGTGGAGTTGTGCACGGGGTTGGCTTCATCCGCGTACACAGGCTCAGACTGCTGGTCGTCCTCTCGATCCACTGGCGCCACCTTCTCCAAGTTGTGGGTGGAGAACATGCTCATGCGGAAGCTCTTCGTAGACAGGATCCGCCTCGAGCGCGTCCTCGCCACCGTCTTCTCTGGGGTCGAGCTGGTTCGACGATCGCGGCCAAAACCCATCGACACGCGGCGGCCGAAGGGCATTTTGTGCTCGATTGCGGCCGTGAGTATAGTGGCCATGGTTCGGATGTTGCGACTGTCCCCGACGCCGAAAGACGCGGGAGCGATGTCGGGGTACCGCGCGAACACGGCCGGAGTCAACTTCTCGATCTTGCTGGCGATGTCGTTGCCCCGGCCGATGAAAAAGATGCTCAAGAAGTTCGCGTCGGACAGCTCGTCGTCAATTGGGTAGACGGCGGTGGTATCTTCCAGCGTTCGCAGCCCAATAACAGGAACACCGAATTCACGGTACAGCAACACAGCGAGAGAGCGGTACGAGGACATGTTCAGGAGAAATGGGGGAAGTGCAGCTTCGCAGATCTTTTGCTCGCAACCAGAGAGATAGTCCGACAGCCAGTACCCCCTGACACATCAAAATCAAACACAAACCGTGGAGTGAGCACAAACGCGTAGCCTTGAGACCCTGAAGTGTCTCTGTCGTACCTGCACTCTTCTGCGTGGCTGAACTTTTGAATGAGGTTCCCTAGAAACGGATTCAGCCCTCGAATCCAAAGGCATTTGCCGAAAAATGCCAATTTCAACTGCTCCAGGCATATCACCGCTGTGGCCCCCGAAATGTGGAAGTGTCGAGTGTTGTCAAACCTCGACACTTGGACGTGCAGTGGTGCTGAAAGATAAAAAAACATTGTTAGATCGAATCAAACTCACATGTCAAGTGAATCGTAAAAGTAGCTTTTTACCATGCCGGTTGTTCTTGCGCACTGAGCACGTGATCAGGTTGGCTGCCGTATCATTCTGATCCAGTGTCTCGCTGTGCTTCTTCACCATGACGAAGCAAAATTCAGCCGACGGAGCTGCGGCGCGTTGAAGATCTGCCGCTACCATTGCTGAGCCCTGAAGGTAAATCACTCGCTGCTCGTACTCCGGGTGGAGGAGAACTCGTCGCAAGTCGTTGGATGGTAAAGTGGGTGCGAGGATGACAACTTTTCGGCGTGTTCGACGTTCCTCATCCTTGTGTAGCCAGTTGTGTAGAAAAAATAGTAAGGCTCCATTCTCCACTTCGCCACAGAGCAGCACGTGCTGGGTACTCTTGTCTGGCACGTATTTCTTATCAAAAGCCGTCTACGTTTTACGGGGGGAAATATTAGAATCAACAAGGGCTTTGATGCGAACACAAACTGCTCACCTCCCGGCTGAGAATGTAGGAATAGCCGCTAATTTGGAGAGGGATTAGTACGCCGGCGAAAAAGATGAGCCCGACATCGAACGCTTTGCCGATACTGGATTTTGGCGCGACATCTCCAAACCTGCACAGGCAACAAACATTATCATTTTAGCTTTTCACCATGTTCTCGGGTCATTGATTTTCGACTGATATACTTTCGTACCCAACGGTTGCGATCGTGATGCAGACAAAGTAAATGGCGTCTAGGAACGTCATGTCTTGGCAATTTTCTCCTGAAACTTGTGTGCCCTTGTACGCTGGGTCGCAGTATTCGATGGTCTAGAGGAAACAAGCCAGAATGAGCATGATTTTTTTCGCGAATACTTGAGCCGTACCAAAAACATAGTACACATATCACTTTACCTGCATGAAGAGAGCCCCGCAGATGATGATACACGACGTTGTAAGGCAGATCAGCAGACCTTGACGGAGCTTGGCTGATTTTGCCAGCCTCAAAAGACGATAAAACTGCAGTAACCGCATCACCCGAAGCATCATCAGCAACCGGAACGCGTACGTGTTGGGTCCTGTGCCCGTCGACCCCGTGATAAATTCCACCAGAAGTGGCAGCACGCAGATAATCTCTACGACAGATAACCAGTGAAGCAGAAAACTCTTGCGGTTGCTGGCTGAATAAAATCTACGACGGCCCAAACAGTTCATGAATACATCAGACCCCGACCAAAAAAATCTTAGATAAAAAATACTTGAGCTGCCGCGTACCTGAGGCCAAGGTTGGCCAGTGTCGCCACCAGGTTAAGTGTGTCGATTACGAGGTATTCGGTAGTAAAATTCGTATCGGGGTGTTTCCAGTTTAACTGCGTCATGGCGATGACCATTGTAGAGCTGCACCACCGAGGGGTTAGTATTCCGCAGACGTCACTATTCGCCGCTGCCGGCCGCGCTTACCTTAGCAGACACTGTATTACATCCAGCACGATTCCGACTTCCGAGTCGTGTAAATTCCTCTCGATCCACTGGCGTCTGCTCTCGCCCTTCATCCTCCGCTTGATACTCCGTCGCATGCGCTTGGCCGATCGCCGCAGCAGATCTTGCCCTACCGGCCGCTTCCATTTGTGAGTAGGCTCGTGCATTGCGACCCGCATCGACGGCTGTATCGGGACGACGCTCGCGGCTCGGCTCTTCTTCCTCCTCTGGGGCCAAGAGAAAGCTGAAGCAGTGGGAACATGCGCTAGGACGACCAGCCCCTTCGATCGCGACAAGGAATCACGAGGCAGGGGGCGAGAAATCTCGACTGCTACACGCCAGGATCAATCAGCGCAGCAAACACTGAACGGACGTCGACTACCGCCGCAGTCGCTCGAAGGCCCCCACAGTGCAGCAACTTGCTGCGTTACAGGTAGGTGTACACGAATTCTATCGCTGGACGCATGTCCCCCAATTTTAGCTCGGCGGTTGAAGCGACCAAAACCTTTTCAATTCTTGGCACGTGCAGCCAGCAACACGACGTGGTCCTGCAGTCCAAGTGACACCGTCGCCAGATTCTAATTAATCTCTTATACAGTCTAGAGGAAGTGCCATGCTTGGAATTCGGGAGCAGCGACCACACGCCTACGCGCAATTCACAGCGGAGGCAGTTAAGCTTATCAGGATTGCAACTCAAATATATTTAGTGACCCTGCATCATGACTACGGGCGCGGAGACTACCGCTGGTTGATTCAGACCGTTTTGGGCGCCGCTTCCTCGACCGTCTTGGGGGCCTTCTCCTTGGACTCCTCGGTAGCCGCCATCTTGGCCTGCTGCAGCGCGCCAGTCACGTACTCGACCGAGCTGTTGACGAGCCCCACGCCGAGGTTCACGAGGTCCGTGCTCAGGCCGCCCGTCACCTTCTCGTCCACCTTCATGGCCGTGGCCGACACGCCGAGCGCGCGGTCCAGGTCCGAGACCTTGCCGGCCACGGCCCCCACGACGCCCGAAACGGTGCCCACGACGCCGTAGCGGCCGTCCAGCTCCTCGGCCTTGCCCACGACGCCGCCGGCCACCACGTAGGCGCCGTAGCCCGCGCTGAAGAGCGTCTCCTTGAGCTGCTCGAAGCTCGAGGTGCTGCGCTCGCGCGTGGCCACCACGATGTGCTCGATGGACGTGGACACGGAGCTCGTGGCCGACGACACGCCGCCACGCACCGAGTCCACGGAGCTCGTGACGCTGGCGCGGAACTGGTCGTCGTAGCTGCGGCCGCGCTCCTTGAGGCCGTCGAGCGCCGCCTGCACCTTACTGAACGAGGCCTTGGCCGCGTCCACGACGGGGGCCGACGTGCTCTTGGACTTTTCCTTGAGCGACTCGCCCAGCTCCTTGAGCTCGTCCACGGACGAGTGCGCGCGCTCGAGGGCCGCCTGCAGGTAGGACGAGGCCGTCTCCGAGACGCTGTATTGCGCGTCGTACTCGGCCAGCTTGGCCTTGAGCGAGGCCAGGTACGTCTTGGTCTCCTCCGTGCCCTTGTGGATCTGCTCCTGCAGCTTCTCCAGCTCCTGCGGGTCGGTGGACGCCATGCCTGTCTGTCTGTCTGTCTTCTCTTGCTTCTTATGTGTGAGCTTTTCTTTTCGTGGCTTTTCGACCGAAGCCGAAGATGGAAATCGACGCGGCGGAGAAAAAAACACGGCGAATAAAACCTGTAATAAATTTACTACGCTGGGATATCCGGACAATAGTTTTCCCGATAGTAAGGACCAATCAAAAATATGGATCTGTAATATATAATGCTCGACGGCTTATCCGGTAGTCCCAGCATGATTCACAAACCAAATCGGTGCTGCCGCCAAAGCAGACCAAGGTCTCACTCGCTTGAACTGCAAGCGTGACGTTGCGGCTCCCTCGAATGTTGTCATCTAGCTAACCCGAGTTGGTAGAGCTGCTATTAAAGTTGGCGGACAGCACGGCGACCAGGGGCGACAAACGGCACAACGAGCTCTTCGCAGGGCTCATTGCAGAAGTAAGCCTTTTATTGACGCAACGCAAGTAGCATTCGACAAGTCCGCGCGGTAGTATAGGGGTCAGGAACGAGGGGCGCAGCTTCAGATGTGAGCATGAAGGGTGAGGGAGGTAACCCAGCGCCGTGTCATGGCAGCAGAAACAATGTTTGAACTACCGGTAGTTAAAGAGACTCCGTATTCAAACGATAATATAAAACTTAAGGTAATTCTTTATCATCGGTGCTTGCTGCAAGAACTCATGCTGTTTGGTTGCTCCGTGTCGTGTGTGCAAGGCAAGTCGACGGGGAAGAGTTGACGGCAAGTTGCCTTTCTCACATGTCAGTACAAATTGGCCGGCCATTTCCGCCAATGGCCGCTCTCCGCGCCAAACGCCAACCGCTCATATCCAAAGCACCACAATACAGCAGCCATGGCGGACGTGGAGATGAAGTCGGCGGACGAGGACGTGGCGGCGCTGCCGGCGTTCGAGGGCATCTCTAGCCGCAACCGGTCGACCGAGTCGTGGCCGTGGGTGGAGAAGTACCGCCCGTCGTCGCTGGACGACCTGATCGCGCACCAGGAGATCATCTCGACGCTCAACCGCCTCATCGACGCGCAGAAGCTGCCGCACCTGCTGTTCTACGGGCCCCCGGGCACGGGCAAGACGTCCATGATCATCGCGGCGGCGCGGCGGCTGTACGGCAAGAACTACGGCTCCATGGTGCTGGAGCTCAACGCGTCGGACGACCGCGGCATCGACGTGGTGCGCAACCAGATCAAGGAGTTCGCGGGCACCAAGAAGCTCTTCAGCCAGGGCGTTAAGCTCATCATCCTGGACGAGGCCGACTCGATGACCAACGACGCGCAGTTCTCGCTGCGCCGCGTCATCGAAAAGTACACGAAGAACGCGCGCTTCTGCCTCATCTGCAACTACGTGAGCAAGATCATCCCGGCGCTGCAGTCGCGCTGCACGCGCTTCCGCTTCGCGCCGCTGGACGAGAGCCAAGTCAGCGGCCGCGTCAAGCACATCGCGCAGCTGGAAAAGTACGCTGCGGCGCTGCAATACTGTGCATAGTGGTAGGTAGCGTTTTATCTAACCTGTTGTTGCTGTTCTGCTGCTGCCAGGCTCAACATGACGGAGGACGGCTTCAAGGCCATTCTGTGCCTCGGCCAGGGGGACATGCGCCGCATCCTCAACATCCTGCAGGCGACGTCCATGGCCCACGACGTCGTCAATGAGGCCAACGTGTACCTGTGCACGGGCAACCCGCTGCCGAAGGACATCGAGTCGGTGACCCAGTGGCTCTTCAACGAGACCTTCTCGACGGCCGTGCGCAAGTGCGCCGAGATGCAGAAGCTCAAGGGCTACGCTACCAGCGACATCCTGCAGGACGTTTACCGCTACACCACGGAGCTGGAGCTGCCGCCGCGGTGCCGCATGTATTTATACGACGAGCTGGCCAAACTCGAGCACCGCCTGTCGAACGGCACGACGGAGGAACTGCAGTTGTCCTCGCTGGTCGCGATCTTCGCTATCGCGCGGGAACAGATGTCCGGCGCGGTTGCTGCCTCCGCTGGGGCCTAGAGAAGCAGTAAATCAAATGACCTTTGAAGACGCACAACGAGCACGCGGCACGATACAAACGTTCCGAGTCACTGACCTACGCCTCTCAACCTTCTCCAGCTTAGTGAATAATTGAGGTTGCCGATGGGGCATCGGACTCAGTGTCCACTTCGAGGGTCTGCAATGGACAGATCCCATTCTATTTCCAAGCTGTCCACCTTACAGGGACAGCAACACAGGTGCTAAAAGTGAAAACATGGACTGTGCATTGCAAGCGCTCCGTTACTATGGTACCTAAAGTGACCTTGTTGACAGCCAACCTGGAGCTTGCCTGTCCAAGTGGCTACGGAGCTCACTCCTGTCTATCCTGTCCAACAAGTACTGCCAATACTCTCTCCAGGCCACCTGCCTCTTCATCTCCACGATAGTTGCCTCGTGCGCTCCCAAATCCGAGCTACTTCTTACTTCTCAAGCGCCAGCACCTTACCGATAGCGATCGTCTTACCCTCGTCACGAAGAGTCAGACGGCCCAGCTGAGGCATGTTGGCGAACGTCTCGACCGTGATGCTCTGCTCCACCTCAATCCGGCACACGACCGACTGGCCCTGCTTAATGAAGGTCACGTGCTTCTTCACCGGCTTGCCCGTCTTCGGGTCGATGGGGCGAAGCAGCTTCGCGACGACGCACTCCTGGGCCACGGTGTGGATGTGGAGGATGCACTTGTAGCCGGCCGTCAGCAGCGGGCGGTGCTCCAGGGTGTCCACGAGAGCGATCTGAGCAGCGAAGGCGTGGATGGCACGAGGAGGGGTCTCCTCCTTGGTGCCGCAGAGCACGAAGCCCTTCTGGACTTCGTCAAGGCCGCAGGAGAGACGGATCGTCACATTCTCACCGGGCTTGGCTGTGCGCACGGGCAGCTCGTTAATGTACACCTGGTTCACGATGGCCGTGGCGTTCGTGGGCATCAGAAGAACTTTCTGGCCAGTCTTCAGGATACCAGACTCCACCTTGCCCAGAGCGATGGTGCCGCGGTCGGCGTAACGGTCCAGGATCGGCACACGCGTAGGTCCGTCCGGGTTACGGTTGGCGATGTGCATGGTGTCCATGTGGTCAATCAGCGACTCACCCTCGTACCACGGAGCCTTGGACTTGTCCACACGCACCTTGACGTTGTCGCCCTGCAGGCCAGACACGGGGATGAAAGCCACGTCACGCTTGACAGCGAAACCGCACATGCGCAGGAACGGACGGAGCTTGTTCACGCACTCGTCGTAACGCTCCTGGCCCCAGCTGCACTCGTCCATCTTGTTGATAACCACAATGAGCTTGTTGATGCCCAGAGTCTTGGCCAGCATAGCGTGCTCACGGGTCTGTCCACCACGCTCGAAACCAGTCTCGAACTCGCCCTTACGGGCCGAAATCACGAGGATACCCACGTCGGCCTGCGACGCGCCCTGGATCATGTTGGGCACGTAGTTCTTGTGACCGGGGGCGTCCAGAATCGTGAAACGGCGGGTCTCCGTCTCGAAGTGGGCGCGTCCGACCTCCACCGTCTTACCCTTGGCGCGCTCCTCCTCGCCCGTGTCCATGATGTAGGCCAGGAACCAACTGTCGCGGTTGCGCTGCTTCGCCTCGCGCTCGTAGCGCTCGATCGTGCGCTTGTCCACCATGTCCATCAGGTACAGCAGGTTACCCGACAGCGTCGACTTGCCGGCGTCGACGTGGCCAATGAGCACGACGTTCAGGTGCTCGCGCGGGTCCTCGTCGCCGACCTCGGCCTCCTCCTCGAACGTGTCCTCCTCAGCCTCTTCCTCGGCCTTGGGCTCCTCGGCCTTCTTCTCCTCGACCTTCTTCTCCTCCACGGCCAGCTTCTCCACCTTCTCCTCCAGCTTGGCGACCGGCTCAGCGGGCGCAACAGGGGCGGCAGGCGCAGCAGGGGCAGGCGGGGCGGGGGCAGCAGTGGGCTTGGCTCCCAGCACAGCAGCGCCGCCCTTCTTGGGGACGGGCATGGCCACGTCGAAGGCGCGGGCCGGGGCGGGCGCCGGGGGCGGCGGGACGAAGGACGCGGGCGGCGTCCACGTCGTGGCGCCAGGGTTGAAGGAGAACTCCTTGGCCGAGGCGCTCAGCGTCGTCTTCTTGGCTGCATGGCCGCGAGTGGAGAGGTCGGTATTTAGTATACACACACACGCACAGGCAGGGAAGGGGGTGCATCAAGCCTAGATCTAGCGCTACGTACGGGGGTTGCTGCCGTCCATCGTCCTTTGCCTCGAAGCTCCTGGTCGAAAATGACTGGCCGCCTGTATGATGTCACGCCCCCGTGTATCATGGTGAGCCCGCAGCCAAATCGGTTTAATCAGGTGTACCCATCTGCGGCTGTGATTGGCTCTGCTTCCCATTAGCCAAAGAGACCATGACGGGCCAAGGCCAACCCCACGAGCTGCTGCCGCGCCGCGCGGAGGACTTCCGCAAGCAGGAGTACTGGGACCAGTTCTTCCAGAAGCGCGGCGAGAAGGCCTTCGAGTGGTACGGCGACTACAGCTCGCTGCGGCCCGGGCTGCAGGCGCTGCTGGGGCTGCCTGATGACGCGCCCTCGTCGCTGCTGCGCCGCCTCAAGGCCAAGGTGCGCGTGCTGGTCGTGGGCTGCGGCAACTCGGCGCTGAGCGCGGAGCTGGCGGCCGACGGCTTCTCGGACCTGCTGAGCGTCGACTTCAGCGAGCGCGTGATCGACGAGATGCGGCGCAAGCACCCGGCGCTGCGCTGGGAGGTCATGGACATGACGGCCATGGCCTCGCTGGTCGACGCCAGCTTCGACCTGGTCATGGACAAGGGCGCGCTGGACGCGCTCATGGCCGAGGACACGCCCGAGATCAAGCAGGACGCCACGCGCATGCTGCGCGAGGTGCGCCGCGTGCTGGCGCCCGGCGGCCGCTACTGCTGCGTGACCATGGCGCAGGACTTCATCCTGCAGCACCTGCTGGGCTTCTTCAGCGCCAAGGACGCGGCCGAAATGGAGCCCACGAGCTGGGGTGTGGGCGTGCAGGAGCTGCCCCGAGAGGCGCGCAAGCCCTTCGCGCCCTTCCTGGTCGCGGCCACGAAGTGCCCCAAGACGGACAACAAGGCCGCCAAGAAGGCGCAGTACAACGGCAAGCAGTTCGTGAGCGACGTGGGCGAGGCCCGCCAGCGCTGGCTGACCCACGAGGTGGAGGCCACGCAGTGGTTCGCCATGACGCAGGCCGCGCTGCGCCAGCTGAAGGTCGGACGCCAGGAGGTCATCGAGCTCATCGCCAACGACGAGAAGGACGCGACCAAGGGCGTGGGCCAGAGCGGCGGCGCGGGCGGCCAGGTGAACCCGCGCTTCACGCTGCGCCTGGTGGACACCAGCATGCGTGGCCCCAACGGCAGCTGCGCCGTGTTCCTCATCCCGCAGGGCCGCGAGCACGAGTGGATGTTCTCGACCGAGGAGGGAACTAACGAGCTGGCGGCCGGTGCCGGATTCAGTCGTCTCATTCTCGTTGCGCTGGGCCGTGGTGGCCACGCCTTCGAGAGCACGGCCAAGGTCCAGGAGGAGCTCAAC
Organism: Phytophthora sojae; assembly: GCF_000149755.1. Taxonomy (NCBI): domain Eukaryota; phylum Oomycota; class Peronosporomycetes; order Peronosporales; family Peronosporaceae; genus Phytophthora; species Phytophthora sojae. The sequence goes on along the minus strand of NW_009258137.1, from coordinate 78,869 downwards.
GCGAAGGTCATGGAGCTGGCGCCCGACACACTCGGCTCGGATGAGAAAATCCCGTACCTGACGGTGGAGGAGGGTCTCGGCGCGCGCAACATTGTGCACCAGGGCACGTCGCCGCTCAGCGGGGCTTTCTTCGTGGAGGAGGTGCAGGAGGACGAGGACAAGCTTCGCCGCCTTGTGTTCCTGAGCAACACGAACGTTATCCAGAGTGAGGTGAAGCTGCAGGCCCGTGGAAACGCTGCTCCAGCTCCTGCTGCTACCCCTGCTACGCCGGTGGAGGCTCCTGCGGCTGATGAGACCTCGGACATGACGCCTGAGGAGGCTGCCGCTGCCGCCAAGAAGAAGAAAAAGAACAAGAAGAAGAACCAGAAGAAGAAAAAGAAGGCGCAGGCGAAGCAGGCGGGCGTGGACACGTCCTACCTGGCGTTCGATTACCACAAGGGCATGGTCGCAGCACTGCATGCGGCCTCGCTGTCTTCCAGAACGGCACCGGATGCCGCTCACCGCACGCTGGTGCTTGGTCTTGGCGGTGGTTGCCTTGCGCAGTACCTTCACGATAACGTGCCTGGTATGGATGTGACGGCGTGCGAGCTGGACCCGACGATCGTGACGGTGGCCGAGCAGTACTTCGGTTTCCGCCAGGACGACCGCATGCGCGTGGTGGTTGCTGACGCTCTGAAGTACGTGGCGGAGCAGTCCACTGCGTCTGAGGAGCCCAGCTTCGACTCGATCATTGTGGATGTGGACGCGAAGCAGCGCGATGTGGGCATGAGCTGTCCGCCTGTGAGCTTCGTGGAGGACGCCTTCCTGGCCCACGTTCACAGTCTGCTGGCCCCTCGCGGTGTCTTGCTCATCAACGTTTCATGCCGCGACAGTGGACTGTACAAGGACATCATCGCACGACTGCAGCGTGTGTTCTCCGGCTCGCGTGCGGTGCTTGCTCTGAAGCCCAGCGAGCAGGATGTTAACAGCGTTGTTTTCATCCGCAAGGCCGACGCGATGGAGCCTGACGCCAAGTCGCTCTTGCAGCTGCTGCACGACCAGGGTCGTCGACGTGGCAAGGCCCAAAACGCCCCGCGTTACGTCAACGACGAGCTGTGCGAGCTCATTCGCGACATCAAGATCACCAAGTAAACAGCACACCAGCACACATCCCACGTAAGTAGATACTTTTTTGCCATTTGTCTTTGCTCTCTTACACTGTTGAACTGCAGCGCTGTTAGTTCTGCATCTACTTATTTATCCCATGTGCTAGCATAGCGAGCAGCTTCATCTTCCCACTCCGCGCGGAACGTGTCGAAGCGATAGAGATTTCGCTCGGGCCGAGAGATTTTGAGATCCGTGGCAAGCGAGTATCCATCGACGCTGGCCATCGCAGAGAGCTCTCGACTGGACGTGTGGATGGAAGTTGTTCGCTTCTTCCCGCTAATGCTCGTCCCGCCGCGCCTTGAAGCCGTCGCCGAAGACTCGACGTTGTACAGCTGAACGGTGCACCAGACCACCGTGAGAGCTAGAACGTTTCCGTGACGAGGGTGACGAGACACCCCGACAACCTTCGCTGCAACCGTGCGCTCGCCGACAGCCTCTGCGCCTCCAGTGGAGCTGGTAACGGAGTACACTGAGGACTGCGCTAAGCCTGAACTTGGTCTCGAGAACCGATCGACGTCCGTGGTGCGGCGCATGAGACGTTCACAGAAGAGGACGGTGTCCCCAAGTACCAAGTCTCCCTCTTCCGGTCCGCATTCAATGGTGAAGTAGTCGACAGCACCCGCGGGGCGTCTGGCCAGTCGAGAGCGACGTTGAGAGACTTCTTTGCTGGTCGTGCACAGCTGCGAGACCGTCGACTGCGCGCTGGCGATTCCGTCGCTGTTGAGTGCGAACACGCGAAGGCGATAGACCGTCTCGGGCTGGAGGTCGCGGATGTACGCGAGCGGCTCACGGCCTTCGTACACCCGTCGCCATTCGGTGGGGCCGTCGTTGGAGCTGGAAGCCCTCGGTGTCAACGTCTCAATGCGCTTGCAGTCGACCGCGTACTTCGCTGCACCTCCAGGACCCGGATGCCAGCGAACCAGTGCACTGTCGTGGCCCACATCCACTCGTCCGACGCACGTGGGCGCGCTGGGCGCTGAGCAAATCGTCAGGGCATCGCTTAGAGCACTCGACGCGTGGGCGCCCACGACTCGAAGACGGAAGCGGTAGCGAGTGTTCGGCTCCAGGCCGCTCACAATTGCAGTAGCCTCGGCACCGCGGTAACAAACGAGTTTCATCTCGTCAGCTTTCGACGAGCCTGGCGTCTGCATGTCGTCGTCTTGGCCTTCCCGACATCCAGAGTCCCGCTTCAAGACGTAGTGCACATCTGGCTGCGTCCACCAGCGCGCGAACTCGGGGTACGATATCTTGCCGTCCGAGTCGAGGTCGAAGGCTGCGAGGTATGAAGCGAGTCGCTCGGGCGTCGGGGGCAGTCCCAGTTCGCTGAGCAGCGTCTGGAACTCGGGCAGCTCGAGATAGCCGCTGCCGTCGACATCGTAGCGATCGAATCGCGCCTTGTAGTCCACCGCTCCGTCGTCGAGACTCGTCTCCTGCGCCCACTCCTTCAACAACCGGGACACTTGATCGTCGGCGCCGTTGGGGGCGCGCAAAGCTGCAGGTGAGAGACTGGGGCGAGCGTTGGCTACTGCCCACCGAAGCTGCACAAGTCCACTCTGCACCGCTGGCTCAAGCGCACTCGAGTTGACAGTCGGCGGGGCAGGCGTGGGTAGGAGAGTGTTTACCACCACCGGCTCGCTATGAAGACTGGCCCGGCCCTCAGCGTTCACCGCCTGCACTCGGAACTGGTACGTGCTGCTGCTGTGGAGCCCAAGCACCTCGAACTTTGGTGCTGCTCCGCGGTAGATCTCGACGTATTCGCCCGCAGACTCGTTCGAGCACTGCTTGAGGATGTATCGACACGTCGCAGCGGAGGCGCTGGCCTTGCTGGTTCGTTTGCCAGACTTCTGGAGCGACCGGGAAGACGCCGAGCCGCTCAACGATCGACGCGAACTCTGTGACGACCTGGCAGAACCTTTCGAGCCCAGAGAGCTCCGAGACGCAGTATCGGACTGATCCAAGACGCCATGGAAGAAGCGCAGGAATTCCTCCCACGATATGCTCTCGTTATCGTCAGTCTCGATGGCGTCGAACACGCTCAGTGGAGGAGCTCCCTGTGCCGCGCCGTTGTCGACCGATGTCGTTTGTTGGAGGAACGCAACGAGTTTCGGCTTGCGGCGCTCGATCTCCTCCATGAACTCGTCGCGCGAGATTCGGCCGTTGCCATCGGCGTCGGCCTCTTTGAAGACCTCCTCCAGCTCTCGCAGTCGCCGCGTGTAGTACGACGAGCTTTCCCACGCGAGTTTCACGCTGTGGGGGGCAATGACTATGGCCAGTGGCTCGGCGGGTCTTGCTGGGGCCGTCATGAAGTACGAGAAAGCGTAGGAGCCGGCGCCAAAGCCATTGAGCGCGCGGACGCGGAAAGCGTACTTGGTGTTCGGGGACAAGCCTGTCACTGTGAAGGCGCCGCGAGGAACTCCGTCGTTGTCGGAGAAGTCCTTCGGGTCACGGCAGATCTCGTGGTAGGCGCTGACGCGGAAGCTCGCGGACCCCTCTGCGCCTGCAGTCTCGAGCTGGTAGAACACGGGGGCTCCACCACCCCCTCCCCCTTGAGGCATCTTCCACGTGAGACGCAGCATTGTCGTCAAGTCCAGCGTGTCTTCGCTGTCGTCTCGTTCCAGAACGGGGATACTTGGGGGCTTTCCAGATGTCACGAGTTCACGCAGTACGTGCTGCTCGCGGGGCACGGCCGACCACAGCTCTAACTTCTTCAGGAACGGAGAGGCTTGAGTGTCGTCCCATTGAGCGAAGGTGCAGTGGCGCGGAGCTACACGCCGCACCGCGATCATGTCGCTTTCAGGAGTGCACGAGAATCTGCCGCCATACTGTTCGCGTCTGCACACGTGGCCGGGCAACTCGGCTCGACGTCGACGACTGGAGCCCTCGGTGCCCAGCACCAGCTGAAAGGCGTTCAGCATTCCACATTCATGACACACGGTCTCCCACATGCACACGGAGCTCAGCAACTGATCCGTGTCGCCACGGCACGACGCGCGACGCTCGTCACCGACCACAGCCAAGAACGCCTCAAGTTTGAGACGAACTGCTCCGCTATCACCTTGGGCCTCTTCGGGGTCGGCAAAGAACTCAACCAGTCGCTGAGTTTCTTCGGGCTGCAACACAAGCCCGAGACCTCGCAGCAGCGTTGCCAGCTCACGACCCGTCACAAAGCCGTATCGCGCTATGAGCTTGGCTTCTTCCAGGTCCTCGTCCAGCTCTTCCCCGTTCTCGTCGACGGCATCGCCACGGGCCAGTGCCTGTTTGTGCTTCCGCGTGCAAAGCTCAACGCACGCCTGCTTGTAGTTGACGCCCGACGGACGATGAAGCAGCTTGAGGAAAACGTCACGCAATGGCGACGACGCGCAGTGAACGTCACAACTTACGGGGGCGAAGCTCTCCCAGAGTGCGCGGCATCGACCGGCACTGCGGAACCCGCGACTCCAACGCACCCACGCGTCCAACAGCGTGCGATCGACCGCTTTGAGCGCTTTGCCGACCTCTTCCCACCTCACGGCTGCCGGCGTCGCGGGCCCTCGCCCTGAATCGTCGAAGTCGTCTTCGTAGCTCGCGTTGTTGTCGATAACTGGGTCGCCCTCTTCTCCGTCCCTCGGCGGTGGCAGGTGCTCCAGGAACTTGGCCGCCTTATCTCGCATCGCCTTGTGCGCGACCCACGCAGCGTAGCTCTCTCGACTCTGCTCTCGTCGACGTCGATCGCCCTCGAGCTTGCCACGCAGTGCCGGGTTGTTACGGCGCTCAAAGAGGTATCGATCCTTGGAGAACGGGTTCGAGTCGGGGTCGTCGTCGTCGCCACCGCCGTCCTGGTCGAAGTTGTCGCGCAGCACGTGGCCCTGTTGAACGAGCAGCTGCTTGCTTTTCTCGAGATCACCGCCGCGACCCTGGAAGCCCTCGCTCATGGCGTGCACGTACTTGAGACCGCTGTTGCGCATGAGTTCTGCCGTGGAGCTTGGAGGGCGGCAGGGCTGCTTATGCCGGACGACACCGGACCCCATTGAGAAGTCAAACCGAGGCGGTGGAGCATGTCGAGCAGGTCTTCTTGCTCCGTCGGTCGTCTCCGGAGTCGGCATCCGAATGCGCAGGCGGTCTTTACGACGGACCCACGCGTTGTGCGCCACGATTCCGCCCTCGGCCTTCTCACGGGCCTCCTCCTGACGAGCATTCTCCACCGCCTCGGCATCTTCCTCCAGCCACTGCAGCATGCGTCGCACGCCCAGACGATTCAATGCCTGCATCTCCACGTCGGCCGTACTTTTGCCCGAGCTCTGAGCGCTGTCTGCAGCCGCCGCCAGCGTCTTCTGGAGATATTCCGCCACGCGGAGCTGGGCCTTCTGCCAGTACTTCTTGCACAGACCAAGGAAGAAGGCATTCTGCTTCTTCTGGTCCGCTGTGAGCGCTCGACGTGCTGCGATCTTGGCCGTGTCGCCCTTCTGGGGCTTGGCCGCCGCGTGCCACTTGAGCGTCATATAGTAGACCGTGTTGCCGTCTTCGTTCTTGTCTTGGTCCATCATCTGCCGAGTTCCTGCTGAGAACTGCCGCGCCTCGTCCTCGCTCAGCGGCACGCGCGAGAACGTGTGGTTCTTCGTGGTCCATTTGACCCAGAGATCGCCCAGCGAGCGCACAGGACACGAGCACGGCCGTTGCAGCTTGACGCCTTCGGGTGACTCCAGGATGCTGCACTGCGCCAAGACAGTCTGAGCTATCCGGAACGCTGCGGTGGTGATGCGGATACTCGTGCCGTCCTCCAGACTCAGCACGTGGCCCTCACCGCTGCGAGCTAGCACGCCTGCTAGATTCAGCATGGACTTCGTGCTGTCAGAGGGATCGCTTGTGACGCCTTCGTACGGTTCCAGCGCTGCGATCATCTTGGGGGAGATCGCGCCCGGAGTCGTTCCGACACAGCGTCTGCACAGAGAACACTTTCGTGCTGGACACTGGCAGCGAGTGCGCTGCCTCACCACTGAATGCTCCGGCTCACGGCACACTCCTGGGCAGTCGCACGCCGATGTTTTACCCGTCTTCAGCTGGCAGTCTGTCGCTGCGAGCGCCACCGCGACTTCGAGCCAGGATTCCTCGCTACCAGCGCGGGCCGGGTCCAGCTGCGCCAACGCCCGAGCCATGCGCTCGTATTTGTCCTTGCGGGCCACCCACACGTCGAACTGCACCTTGTTGCCCTGCGACTTGCTGTCTGCACCCTTGGACTCCTGGGGCTCCGCTGCACTCCTCTTTGTCTTGCTTTCGGCCTTGGCCGAAGCCACCTCAAGTTCGCGGTCCTCGTCACCGAACGCATTGTTCTCGTACAGATCGTCGATGCAGTCATCGCGCGTAGACGAAGGGGGTCTCTCACTCAAGTGCTTGCCCGCCGCCATTTACGCCTGCAGAGCTACAGATGAACAAGCACACCGACACGCTGCAGCGCGACAGAACCAACTGTGATACCTGCAGGCTCACATACACAGGCAGGAGAGGGCTGGGATTAAGCGAAACTACTCGCATGAGATCCCCTCGCACCTTGAAAATAGCCTCCCCGAAAACTTCAAGTGCTCAAGCTTCATGCTCACGCTCACATGTACCGAGCTCCAGTCTCGTCAATCCAGTCTCAGTGCTCTAGAGTAGATATATTTACGCCGCTACTGTCCGACCTAGGGCAGCTCAGTCCTCGTCGTTTTCCTCCTCTGCAGGCTCCGACTCGTTGCCGCCTGCGTCCTCCTCGCCCTGCTCGCTACCTCCATCCTCCTCATCGCTGTCACCGCCTCCCATTCCGCCCTGGAACAGAATTTCGCACACGCGCTCGTCCACGAGCCACTCGTCCTCGTGCACTGGCAGCGCCATGAAGAAGCCCACGACGTCCACGGGGTCCAGCTCCTCCTCGTCCGCGCCCATCCACGCGCCCACGTCGGCAAGCACCTCGTTGTCAAAGCGGAAGCCTCGGATCTCCTCGCCAAACGATTTCTCTTCCCCCTCCTCTTCTTGCTCTTCTTCTTTCTCCTCCTTCTTCTCTTCCTCTTCGTCATCCGATGGCAGCTGCTGCTGGTCCTCGTAGTAGCTCTTCGGGTACGGGTGCTCGCAGGCCAGTTCGTAGTGCAGCAGCTCTCTCGGGGTCGCGTCGTCGTCTCCGAAGGCCACAACGACCGTGAACTTGATGAGCGTCTCCTCCTCCTGCTCTCTATCATCGTTCTCCTCTTCCTGCTCCTCCTGCTCCTCCTGCTGCTCCTCTTCCGCGTCTTCGGCCGTCTCCTTCTGCTGCCTCGCCCTCTCGAACCTGTACTTGGTGATCATAGCTCCCTTGTCCGCCGACTTGGCCGCAGCGGCCGCCTTCTTGCGCTTCTTGGTCGCCTTCTTGGCGCTCGCGGGCGCGTGCGTCCAGCGCACGTCCGTCGTCATGAGCACGTTCCGCCGCGCGTCGTAGTCGCAGCTGCAGCTGTCCACCGTGAGCCGCTCGGCCAGCGCCTTGTACACGGGGCTCTGGCTGGTGACGCCCTGGATCAGGTCGGACGACACGGGGTGCTGCGCCAGCCGCTCGCGCACGCGCGTCGTCTCGAAGGCCAGCCGCGCCTGGGCGCTCAGTGCCCGCAGCACGTCCAGCCGCAGCGCCAGGTCCTCGCTCTCGAACTGCTGCACCACGCGCTCGATGGCCGCGTCCACCTGCGTCGCGATGCTGCTGCCGCGCCGGTCGTACGCGCCCGCCGCCATGGTCTCCGTCTGCTTGCTAGCTTCCTGCTACTATTGACACGCACTTAGTGACTGACTGACGTACATGTACGTGCTGCGACTGGAGCAGATGCTCTGCCATAACGTGAGCACGCACGAAATGTCATTATTACCGTACTTTGTCGGACGTTAGCCTCTTGATCAGGTGTCATTTGGGCAAACGTTGTAGCTTATAGGCGTGCACGTTTTCGTATCGCCGCCACCAGTCGTCCGCGATCCCGAAGAGCTCCATTGCTCAATCGGCTTGCTACAATGGACTCGGACCACGCCATGGAGGACGCGCCCGCGCACTTCGCGCAGCAGATCTCGGCCGCCGAGTACGAGCGCCAGGCCGTGGAGTTCACGACGCAGGAGGTGGAGCGCCTGAACGCGGCCGTGCGCGCGCAGCCGGAGCTCGGCGCGCGCTCCGAGTTCTTCCAGGATGAGGAGAACGTGGCCAAGGGGCTGCCGGTCTTCCAGGGCAAGCACACGCGCTTCGTGTACGACGACGAGGACGACGAGATTGTGGCGGCCGTGGACGTGACGCAGGCGGCGCTCAACAGCGGCCCCGTGGTGCGCACCGTCGCGCAGCTGGACGCCGACCTGGAGGACGACGACGAAGAGGAGGGAGAAGAGTACGAGGAGGGTGAAGATGGAGAGGAATATTACGAAGAGGAGGAGCACGACGAGGCCGTGCAGAACCACTTCTACACTGCGCCCGACGAGGGCCACGTGGCCATGGACGACGCGCACGTGAACGCGCTGATGGAGGACGTGGAGATGGAGATGGCGGCCGTCGCCATCGACGAGGATAAGCTGCTGGCCGCGGCGGCCCAGCGGCAGTGAGAGGAAAGAGAAGTAAAGGGGTGAAGTGAGGTGGCCCAGGGAGTCGTGGCCACCTGCAGACTGTATTTTAGACGCCGTCGCCGCCGCCGGAGCGCGAGAGAGATAAAACGCCAACGCTGGTGCAAGACGCGCCGGAGGTAATAGAACGGTTTAAGCTTGTGCATATATTATGCTGGCGGCGCTAGCTTATGGCCATAATGTGTCACTCTACTCCTGCTGCTGCCACTGCGTGGTGACTTAGAATACTTTAAACTTGGAGAGGAAGCCTGTCTTCTGGGGCGCGTTGCCGGCCTTCTCGGCCTTGAGCCGCTCCTTGAGCGTCTTGGGCTGCAGCTGTTGCAGGAAGGCCTTGTGGTCTTGCTTGAGCACGAGCATCGTGTTCTCCTTGATGGGCTCGAACATGGCCTTCATGGGGCAGCCCAGACGCAACTGTACAGATTTCCGGTCCAGGTTGGTGCACGACACCTCGTAGGGGGACCCGGGCGCGATGAAGTAGAGATACAGGTTCCAGGCGAAGTCCTTGAGGTCGTCGGCCTTCATCTGCAGCGCCATCTCCTCGAACCGCCGGATCTGGCGCGCGCACTTGAGGTTTTCGGCCTTGAATTCTGTCGTAAACAACACGAGAACCGTCAGTCACCGGCACTCGGGCCATGGGTAGATAGTCTATCCAGCTAGCAACGTACTCTTCTCTAGGTAGTCGAGCATTTCTCGGAAGAGGATCTTGTCGCCTAGGATGTCGTCCAGAGAGAAGCCCCCCTTAGCGATCTTCTCGTCCGTGAGCGTCGTTGTGGTGGGCATGTCGATCTGGTACGAGTTGTCCGAGTCGAACACCTTCTTGACGATCATCTCGTGCACGGCCGTGACCTTGGCGGCCATTTCGGTGTACTGCTGCGCCTTGAGGAAGCGCATGAGCGTGTCCTTCTGTAGCGTCTTGATAGCATCCTGCATGGCCACGTCGAAGAGTTTGCCGCGGAATTCTCCCGGCCGCTTCATGCGCTCCTTGGTATGTTCGCGGTCGTCTGAGGGCAGACTCACCTCGTTGGGCGAGTTGAGCGACAGGTAGTCGGCCCAGATTTGGTCGGCCATCTCCCTGCACGACTGCACGGACTCCGGGTCGCGGAAGTCGAGCAGGCCGCACTCGTCCTTGAACTTGTCCACGGCCATGAAGAAGTTGAGGTTCTCGGCGCAATACTACACAAAGGGCGGGGGGGGGGGGGGGGCAATCGTCAACGTCAGAGCTCAAGTGTCACCAACTTAGTAGCAGCATTATCAAGCGGACCTACTTGTTTCTGGCAAAAGTCGAGCAGGTAGCCACAGGAGATGGGGTTCGAGATGATGTCGTCGATGACAATGTCGCGCTTGTCCTTGTTGCCCTTCTCCAGCACCTTCACAAGCGTCTCGATCTCATTGCCGCCCTTCTTCGCCATGGTTTGCTACTCTAAATTCGACCGTGAGGGTGGTCTCTTAGGCTTGACTGAGTGGCGACGTCGGTACGAGAGAGAGACGCGGGTGTGCCTTCCAGCAAGTGGCGCTGCAACTGACGCAGGCAGACAGAGAAGCAGGAGTGGCGACAAGGCAGAACACACTTGAACCGAGTTATTTTCGGGCTCTATCGATAGACAGCGGGTATGCCTCCCTCCCTCTCTGCCTGAGTAAATTGGAGCACTATGGTAGCAGCATCCCAGCGTCGACCGATTTAGCTGAAAGCTAGCAAGGACGAGAGGAAAGCCCTCTTGCCCCAGAGCTGTTCGGCCCAAGCATTGAGGAGCTGTTCGGCCCAAGCATTATTAACCTCTGATGAAGTTTATTTCGAGGGTACTCGGTAAGACGCGTGGCCCGGCTCCTGGGTCGTAGTCGGCTCCTTGGGCTTGGTCATCTTCGCTTCCACTCGGGTGCCCGCCCCTTTCGCAGTCTGCAGCGGACCCGAGCTGCTCCTTCGCCTCGTCCTTCACCTCGCCAGCCTTGTCCACAGCTTGGCCGACAACCCCTTTCGACTGCTCCTTCGTTTCACCTGCCTTGCCTGCAGCTTCACCAGCCTTCTCCTGCTTGACCAGCTTTATCCTTCGCCATACCATTCGCTTGGCCCGCAGTTTCGGCGGTCTTGTCCTTGGCCTCGCCAGCCTTCGCCTTCGTCGTCTCGGTGGCCTCACCTGCCTTCTCCTTGGCCACACCAGCCTTGTCCTTGGTCATCTCCTTCGCTTGACCAGCCTTCTCCGCTGCCGTATCCTTCATCTCACCAGCTTTTTCCTTTGCCATGCTGGAATTCTCCTTTGCCATCTCCTTGGTCTGGTCGGCCTTCTCAACAGTCATTTCCTTCACCTCCCCGGCCTTCTCCTTCGCCATGCCAGCCTTTTCTTCGGTCTTCTCCTTTGCCATGCCGGCCATCTCCCGGCCACGCTCAAACCCTTCAGCGAAAGTTTCCTGGACCTCGTTCTTCTTCGCTACAGCCGCACCGGTAGCTGCCGCGGCCTTCGTCTCCATGCTCTGCGCCGTGCTCGATTGCTGGACCGCCAGCTTGGCGTTGTGCAGCGTCTCCGAGATGAAGGTCACGCTCTCGGTCACAATGATCACAGTGGTGGCGGCCACCTTGCATCCGCTGCAGCCCCACCGGTAGCTGCCGCGGCCTTCGTCTCCTGCTCTGCGCCGTGCTCGATTGCTGGGCCGCCAGCTTGGCGTTGTGCAGCATCTCCGAGATGTAGGTCACGCTCTCGGTCACAATGTCCACAGTGGTGGCATCCGCTGCAGCCCCACCGGTAGCTGCCGCGGCCTTCGTCTCCTGCTCTGCGCCGTGCTCGATTGCTGGGCCGCCAGCTTGGCGTTGTGCAGCGTCTCCGAGATGTAGGTCACGCTCTCGGTCACAATGTCCACAGTGGTGGCATCCGCTGCAGCCCCACCGGTAGCTGCCGCGGCCTTCGTCTCCATGCTCTGCGCCGTGCTCGATTGCTGGGCCGCCAGCTTGGCGTTGTGCAGCGTCTCCGAGATGTAGGTCACGCTCTCGGTCACAATGTCCACAGTGGTGGCGGCCACCTTGCATCCGAGGCCGCCGGTCACCTTCGAGTCCACCTTCGCAGCCGTCGCCGACACGCCCAGGCGCGCGTCCAAGTCGCGGACCTTCTGCACGACGCCGCCGGCCTTGCTGCTCACGCCCAGCTTCTCGTCACCAAACTCCGCAGCGCGGGCAGCTTCGCCCACTGCCACTTGAGCACCGTGGGCAGCCTGGCCGGCCATGTTGCTGACGGCATCACACAACTTCGTGAGCTGGTCGTTGGTCGTTTCCAGCGCGTCTGTGGCGCGTTGGCGGCCCGAGTTCACCCAGTGGTGCAACGTGTCCACGGCCTGCTGGCCCCGCGAGCCCACGTGCTTCTCGTCGTAGGCCACAGCTCGAGTCTGGAGGTCGTCGAGCGACTCGCGAACCTTGTTCATGCCATCGATCGCCACCGGCACCGATCGCTCCGACAGGTCCTGGCCCTGAGTCTTCAGCTTCTGCGTCGCCGAGCGCGAGGCGTCCAGCGCCGACTTGAGGTATTGGCCCGCGGGCTCGAAGTTCGAGTGAGACTTCTCGTACTCCTCGACACGCTTCGTCAACTGCGTACACATCATGACAATCCATATATGTGAGTCAAGTCAACCATTCCATCACTATGCCAACAGGTTAGGAGCGTACATCCGTCAGGTACGAGTCGGCCTTCTGGGTCGTGTCGTGGATCTGCTCCTTGGCGCGGTCGATGTCATGTTGGTGGGCGTCCATCTTGCTCTGCAGGTCGGCCATTCGGGTCGTTGGGTAGCTCGGTCTTCTTCTTGGTCGTTGATGTGTTGCTCAAGAGGCAGAACGCACAATGAAAAACTGCTGGAGCAGACCATCGCGCCGTTAGGTCTGCAGACATTTCCCCGGTTTGCCGTTGATTCTTGCTAATGCACCTCGTCCCAGTGGGGTGGTGAGTGGAGCACTCGACAACTTCATCCACGCTTGACGTGTACTGACAACGGGCCCAGCATTCGTTAGGCTTCTCCCAGCCGCGAGGGCTCTTCCAGGGACGAAGCGAAGGGGCTTTGCAGACTTTTCTCAACTGTTTTTCTTCACCAAAAGCGCAAGCCCAAGCCCAGTGCATAGAATGACGGTGATATCGCTACAGTTCATGTACCATCGAAGATGAGAATTCTACCACAAGTTACTGATGGGAATGCAGGTAGATTTGTCTTATTGCTTTGATGAATGAAAGCCGCGGTACAAGTGAGGTGGACCGCTTCCTGGTTGCTACGCCTACGAGCTCTTGGTGCCCGACGTCTTCTGGTTCGCGTCTTCCGCTGACGAGCCTTGGAACGCGCTGGTCACGTAGTCGAGCGACGAGGACACGACCCCCGTCGCACGCTCCATCAGCGTTGGGCCGTCCTGGTCGTTCGTCTTCGTGTCCGTGGGTTTGAGCTTGTCCGACGCGTCCGAGGCCTTGTTGGCCAGGCCGCTGGCAGCGTTCGACGCGGCCGTCTGCGCCGACTGCGCCTGGTCCGCCATGGCCTTCTGCGTCGCCGTGATCTGGTTCTGCAGCGCCTCGAAGCCGTGGAACGTGGCCTCTCGCGTCGAGTTGACGAGCGACGAGATCGAGTCCTGCCAGGACGAAAGCGTCTGCGAGCCGTTGTCCTTGGCGTCGTCCACGCTCGAGTTGATGGAGTCACGCAGGCGCCGGTCGTAGTCCTGCGCGGACTTGCCGAGGTCGTCAAGGGCCGATCCGGCCTGGTCCATCGAGCGCTTGGCCAAGTCGACGGCGGAGTCCGAGGCGTTGTTGCCCTGCGTGCGGATGTCCTCCCCTGTCCTCTTGAGCTGGTCCACGGACTCCCTGGCGCGGTCCATGGCGGCCTGGAAGTAGGACGTGGCCGTCTCATTGGAGGACTTGTGCGAGTTGTCGTAGTCGGTGAACTTGCTCTTGAGCGAGTCGAGGTAGCCGGCCGCCTCGGTGGCGCCGTTCCGGAGCTGATCCTGCAGCTTGGTGAACTCCTGCTGGGTCTTGCTGTTGTCGGAGGTCTTGTCGGAGATGGCCATGGTTGGGGGGGGGGGGGGGTCTTTGAGTTGTCTCTTGAGTGTGTGTTTGCTGCGCGTTTGCGGTCGAATGTTGGAATGAGCTCCTGGTGTCGACGGCGAGCGGGTCAATTGCTTGAAGGACGCCATGGGCGGGCAGTTTTTTTAGTGGCTGCTAAGGAATGTATCACTGAGAAATCTTCGTTTCCGGTAAAATGAGAAACTTCGCGTAGCGGCCTCCAACTTAGCGCCCATTGTCGATCTCGATCTCGATCTCGGTGACAAGTGGCTCAACAGGCGTGGCGTTGATGGTGGCTTGACTACATGCTGCATGTAGTCATGCATGTAACATGCATGTATCATGCTGGCTGTGTGCTGTGCCAGCGCAGGTTGATTGGGTGGTCTGGTTGAAGTTGCTTGTCCTTGGAGATTTGCATAGACGTCCAATGTCATTCATTCATTCATTCCCACTTTTGCTGCCTGGAGGTCATGACGAGCACCATCGACCCTCGCGCTTTCGCGATTGCCATCGAGCTGGCCAACCAGCTGTCAAGCGACGGCGCGTTCGTCGACGAACGCAACAGCAATCTGAGCGGCAAGCAGCACGTGTACATCCCGAGCAATGACGACATCGCGGGTGACTCGATTTTCGATGAAGGCAGTCTAGCGTTGCAGGAGCTGATCCCGGGCAGCGTCATGGACATCCTAGTGGAAGGCGCAACGACACAGACAATGAATTCGTCAGCAGTACACGGTCTGGCCCGGCACTCAAGCTGGTGGTCGCTGATTGAGCGCATAGAGGACATCACGGAGGAGGACTTGCTGGTGATGGAATGGTAGTCCCAACAAGTAGAGAATTCAATATAACAGTACATTGATGTCATAGAAGAGATAAACAAGTTCTGCCAGATCATCGTTCTATCCGTATTGCGCTCGACTGCCATCGGAGAGAATCTCCATTGATCCTCATCTCGCCTCAACACTCGTGCTAACACTCGTGTTAGCAGATCGTGGCGCCATGAAGGTGACATGCGCTCCGAGGCCTCGTGGGCTGTCCACCATTCCGAGTCGCAGTAAGAGATTCCTATTGCTTGCGAGTACCAACGTACCGCTGGTCTGCAAGTGGGGCTTCATGGAAATTGAGTATGATGACAACAACCCAGTCATCGTCATTGCTGAGCTGCCCAGGACGAGACGATCCGGAATGGTACGAAGGAGCCTGGTAGTCAATAATGGAGACTAGAAAGCGAAATGAGGCGAGATGAGGATCAATGGAGATTCTCTCCGATGGCAGTCGAGCGCAATACGGATAGAACGATGATCTGGCAGAACTTGTTTATCTCTTCTATGACATCAATGTACTGTTATATTGAATTCTCTACTTGTTGGGACTACCATTCCATCACCAGCAAGTCCTCCTCCGTGATGTCCTCTATGCGCTCAATCAGCGACCACCAGCTTGAGTGCCGGGCCAGACCGTGTACTGCTGACGAATTCATTGTCTGTGTCGTTGCGCCTTCCACTAGGATGTCCATGACGCTGCCCGGGATCAGCTCCTGCAACGCTAGACTGCCTTCATCGAAAATCGAGTCACCCGCGATGTCGTCATTGCTCGGGATGTACACGTGCTGCTTGCCGCTCAGATTGCTGTTGCGTTCGTCGACGAACGCGCCGTCGCTTGACAGCTGGTTGGCCAGCTCGATGGCAATCGCGAAAGCGCGAGGGTCGATGGTGCTCGTCATGACCTCCAGGCAGCAAAAGTGGGAATGAATGAATGAATGACATTGGACGTCTATGCAAATCTCCAAGGACAAGCAACTTCAACCAGACCACCCAATCAACCTGCGCTGGCACAGCACACAGCCAGCATGATACATGCATGTTACATGCATGACTACATGCAGCATGTAGTCAAGCCACCATCAACGCCACGCCTGTTGAGCCACTTGTCACCGA